>NC_069503.1:382036547-382106547 GCF_027579735.1 Bombina bombina
GTACTGCCAATACAAATGGATTATTTGAATGCACCTTTTTAATGAGGTTGACATACAGCTTCTTTTTAACCTAATGAGTAAAATCTATCATTGTTCCTGACTGTTTTCATCCATCAGAAAAAAAAAATGACTCCAGCTTATCAAAGGAATTAGGCATTACATAATGATGCCATTTTTAAGATGGAGTAGAAAACCTCTGTTGTAAATTAGCGCTCAATAGTTGATGTATATACTAGTTTCAAATTATTAGGATAGAGTTTAACACAAATTATAACATTAAAAAATGATTTAGAATATGGCAGGCTTTCTAGCTGATATTCAGATTTTGGACCACATAACACAGGAATCTGAGATTTCAGTGATCAAAGAGGGGTTTCCACAAATTGATTGGGTGGACAGAGCTTTTACAAGGAGTGGTAGATCTATACATGCTGATATTGAGGGTGTGCTTTAAAACATTGTTATGATAATTTTGTATGGTTTATAGTTAAAAGGAACATATATAAAAATTTTACATTTTCTACACACACTATTCATATTGTAGACAGGTAGAGAGGCAATTCTTTTTACAAAAAACATTTTTTTATTAAGTCTTTATTGACTATCACTTAAAATATATTTAGATCCAATCTCAAGATCCATTCTCCAGGCAAAAAAAATTGGGGCTAAAATTTATCCAGGCTAAAATGTTTTGGGCCAAATATTTAAAATATTAATATACATATCGAGACATCTTCCGATTTTCAGATACTGGTCAATACATGTACCACTTTTACCACATTTAGCGGTTTATGGTAATAGTGAGAAATCCCTTTGAGGAAACCTACAACACCTCTCCCAGCGAGTAACTCCAACCATTATTAGTAGGGACTGGTTACCATGGTACATTATGAGTATCTATGTACAGAGAGTGCAGAATTATTAGGCAAATGAGTATTTTGACCACATCATCCTCTTTATGCATGTTATCTTACTCCAAGCTGTATAGGCTCGAAAGCCTACTACCAATTAAGCATATTAGGTGATGTGCATCTCTGTAATGAGAAGGGGTGTGGTCTAATGACATCAACACCCTATATCAGGTGTGCATAATTATTAGGCAACTTCCTTTCCTTTGGCAAAATGGGTCAAAAGAAGGACTTGACAGGCTCAGAAAAGTCAAAAATAGTGAGATATCTTGCAGAGGGATGCAGCACTCTTAAAATTGCAAAGCTTCTGAAGCGTGATCATCGAACAATCAAGCGTTTCATTCAAAATAGTCAACAGGGTCGCAAGAAGCGTGTGGAAAAACCAAGACGCAAAATAACTGCCCATGAACTGAGAAAAGTCAAGCGTGCAGCTGCCAAGATGACACTTGCCACCAGTTTGGCCATATTTCAGAGCTGCAACATCACTGGAGTGCTCAAAAGCACAAGGTGTGCAATACTCAGAGACATGGCCAAAGTAAGAAAGGCTGAAAGACGACCACCACTGAACAAGACACACAAGCTGAAACGTCAAGACTGGGCCAAGAAATATCTCAAGACTGATTTTTCTAAGGTTTTATGGACTGATGAAATGAGAGTGAGTCTTGATGGGCCAGATGGATGGGCCCGTGGCTGGATTGGTAAAGGGCAGAGAGCTCCAGTCCGACTCAGACACCAGCAAGGTGGAGGTGGAGTACTGGTTTGGGCTGGTATCATCAAAGATGAGCTTGTGGGGCCTTTTCGGGTTGAGGATGGAGTCAAGCTCAACTCCCAGTCCTACTGCCAGTTTCTAGAAGACACCTTCTTCAAGCAGTGGTACAGGAAGAAGTCTGCATCCTTCAAGAAAAACATGATTTTCATGCAGGACAATGCTCCATCACACGCGTCCAAGTACTCCACAGCTTGGCTGGCAAGAAAGGGTATAAAAGAAGAAAATCTAATGACATGGCCTCCTTGTTCACCTGATCTGAACCCCATTGAGAACCTGTGGTCCATCATCAAATGTGAGATTTACAAGGAGGGAAAACAGTACACCTCTCTGAACAGTGTCTGGGAGGCTGTGGTTGCTGCTGCACGCAATATTGATGGTGAACAGATCAAAACACTGACAGAATCAATGGATGGCAGGCTTTTGAGTGTCCTTGCAAAGAAAGGTGGCTATATTGGTCACTGATTTGTTTTTGTTTTGTTTTTGAATGTCAGAAATGTATATTTGTGAATGTTGAGATGTTATATTGGTTTCACTGGTAAAAATAAATAATTGAAATGGGTATATATTTGTTTTTTGTTAAGTTGCCTAATAATTATGCACAGTAATAGTCACCTGCACACACAGATATCCCCCTAAAATAGCTATAACTAAAAACAAACTAAAAACTACTTCCAAAACTATTCAGCTTTGATATTAATGAGTTTTTTTGGGTTCATTGAGAACATGGTTGTTGTTCAATAATAAAATTAATCCTCAAAAATAAAACTTGCCTAATAATTCTGCACTCCCTGTAGTTTCAAGCAGAGACAGTGATGTTACAAAATTAACATTCAGCATATCATTATATTGCACATTAGCCAACTTATATAAATGATGGAATAGCCCTTTAAGGAAATCTACAAATCCTCTGCCAGAGGATAACCCCAACTTATATTAGAAGGGGCCTGTTACCATGGCTTATCAAAAGGATCTATATAGTTTTAAGCAGGGAGACATAAGTTGCAAAAAAACATAAACAAGTTACAATTGTAGTGAACCACCATTAGTTGCTACACAGTTTGTGGATATTAGCTTTTAGTTCCATTAAGTTTATCTGTTTAATCAGTAAATATCATTCTCCAATTAATGGATAATAACGCAGTACACTTAGATAGCACCTAGCAGAATGCTTTTGTTCATCCATTTTGATATAGTGATATACAGTACAGTTTTTAATTGTATAGAATTCAAAATATAAGCTTCTCACCACACTCTGTATAATCCAATTCCACAGGTTAGAATGCTCTGAGTGGTTAAAAAAGAGGCTATAACACAGTTGTTTCTAGTTCACCTTTTTCCAGTGGCGTCACTAGGGTTGGTGTCACCCGGTGCGGTAAGTTATGGTGTCACCCCCCCCCCCCCGGAAAGCAGACACACACAAAAACACAGGCAAACACACATACAAACACTCAGACACACTTAAAAACATACTCAGAATTACACACAAACACTCGGAAACACACTCAGACACACACACACAAAAACTCAGACACACACTTACAAAATATGTAAACTGCACTGTATTAATTATGAAGCTCATGCCTAGAGCTGCTCCCTGGCTCAGCAGAGCATCAAATGAAAAATAAACAGAGTACTCTAAAAATAAATCACTAAAGAAAAGGTTTAGGCGCAAACTATGACAATTCTGCTCTCTGACTCTGTTCTAAGCCTGTCAGTGCACAGCCCCGGGCCGCGTGCCTACCGCTTCTTATGGCCAATCACCCCTGCACTCTGCCCACCCCCAGACCCCCTCCCGCCCTCCTACCTGTTAAGTGTGCACTTAGTGTACCGTAACCGTAATGGTCTGGTGGGCATCATACGTGGCTCCTTCACTTTAAAGACAGTGTCAAACAGTCATGCGGTCAGGTGCCAGGCATCCCCTCATGATTTGCCAGTTCCCGTTTAGAGAGACAGCACAGCAGTGAGTGACTCCTCTGCTCCACATGTCACTGAGCAGTGAGCACAGATAGGCAGGCAGGTTTAGGCTAGCAGCGCAACTTTGCAAGCCCCACGGCATGCCCACAACATTCATAGCGAAATTGGGCAGGGGAGAAGCAAAGTACAAACAAGCAAAAGCAGCCGGGAAAACTATTTGTTGAAATTGCAGCACTGGCTCAAGGGGCAAACAATTGTGTGTCTACAACTTCCCCAGTCCCACCAATGTTCCCAAATGCCAGCCCCTCTAATAAAAAAAATCTATGCATCTCAACATTGTATTTCTTTGAATTTCAATAAAATGTAAAAAAAATAAAAAAATAAAAATTTTTTTTTTTGGTGTCACCCCCTGGAGGGTGTCACCCGGGTGCGGCCCCCCCCCCCCGCCCCCCCCTAGTGACGCCACTGCCTTTTCCTTCCATGGGGCCCCACATCTAGACATCCATGATACGCTGATACAAAATCAACAGGAGACCATCTATCGACACACAGTCAATGTCTCTCCATCAGTGGCGTCTCTCACCATTGGCAAGACTACATAGCTGCAAACATGTCTCTCAACATTGTCTACACGCGTTTCATCCTCCTTACTTGCAAGGATCTTCCTCAGGGCTGACGTCATTACTTCCAGAGCAATTGAAAAAGTAGAGAAATGTTCCTAATGACTGAAGAGCTTCTCAATATAAAGCAGTTGAAGATCACACATAAACGCAACCCATATGCAGATACTGGCAACTGGAATTATATACAGCACTCATCCTTGTTCTTTAGACCGGGCCATAAACCTTCTAACTCAAGCTTGTAAATAAACGCCTCTTTCAGCATACTCAAGGCTGCTCCTAATCCCTCCGTCCTCTATATGCACTCCAGAAACCTTCGGCGGTATAGCATGTATAGCTACGCCCAAAAAAACCTTTGGCCAATCAACGGAAGCATCTCCTGATGGGTGTAGGGTATGGAGCCAATCACGAAATGGATGCGGCTACTCGGTCACAAAGGGGGTGTGTATTGGATCCTGTCCTTATGCCACTGCAACTATTAGTAAAGCAAGCAGTGTCTTGGAACTTGTATAGAGACTATAAGCAGGAAGATTCTCCGGTAAGTAAAGGATTCCTCGTAATCCTTTGAGGCATAGATATGTCAAATAAAAGTCCGGAAGAGATCTCATTGGTATAAAAATAAAAAGCAAGACTTTATTTCATATGATTTAAAAGTTCAATACAGGATAGCAAGACCGGTTGGCTAGTCTTACACGTTTTGGCGTGGTGCCGTATTCATAGACCTACTACATGGAGAGTCAACCATCTTTAAAAAGGGGCTGCTATGCAGCCTTTGGACAAGCAATTAGTGATATGCTAAATTCTTAGTGTCTACACCTATTTTACAGACAATGCCTACGTATGGTGAATACATTTGGAAAACACAATAATATATATAAAAGCATCCAATGTCAAATGTGTCTTATATTAATAGATACAATGTCCCTATAAAGAAATTTGAACAATGCTAAAATTTTACCGCATTTCTGCAGGGAATATATTCAATTGACTTATCCTCCTCAATAAAAATATTCAAATAATTGGTGCTTATAGTTTCAGAAACATAATTTTATATTTGAGCCAAAAATATTATTTGTTACTGAGAAGTGATATTATCATATATAATACATAGTATGTGCAACGTAAATAAGGATGGACAATTCTAAACCTGGTAGGCCATGATATTAATCTCAGTACAGAGCGGGGGTTTTAACAATGAGTGAAAATGTGCTATTTGTGGTAAATAGAAGAACCATGTATCTGTTCATTAGGTGAGCATAATTTCTATGTCAGACAAAAAGAAATACTCACAGTTAATTTACCAGAAAGTGTTAATAATTAAAAAGACAAAGAAAACTCACCTAAAACCCCTACCTATGGTAAAGATGCGTTCCAAGTGGTATGCGATTAATGTCCCCTTGGTAGTTGTATATCAAGGGTATCCCAATGAATTGACTGAGGGAAGCCTCAATAGAGCCAAATTAGATAATAGGGACGATTATTTTCGGAAAAAATTATAAAAGAAACAAATGAACAAGTTCAGAATAAAGACAATAAAAGAATGTTTATCACACAATATAATACCAGTCATAAACAAATAAGTAACATAATAAAAAAACATTGGGGTATCTTAATGAAAGACATGATTCTGAGTAAAAATTTAAACAATAGACCTAGGTGTGTATTCAGATATGAACCCACTCTCAAAAATTTGCTAGCTCCCAGTAAGGTAGTAGTCAACAAAGTAAGGACAACACAAGGAACTCTCTCAAATGGGAAAAGGAAAGTCATTAAAAAGGGTATATACAAATGTTCAAATAGAAAGTTTAGGATGTGCACCAATATAAAACCAGAAAGCACTAATTTCACATCCAAAACATCAGGGAACACATATCAGATTTTATACCAATTTACTTGTGCTTCATTTTACGTTGTATACTTACTGACCTGCAAATTATGCGGGATACAGTACGTAGGATGCATCTGTAGAGTTATTAGAACTAGGTGGAAGGAACACTATAGGAACATGAAAAATAATGTGAGAAATCATAGTATACCAAGACACTGCAATTTGGTACATCAGGGAGATCTCAATATTTATGATGTCACACCTATAGAATTGATCCCTCCTACCAATTTATATAACAGGTTCAGCAGATTATGTCAGCGAGAGACCTTTTGGATTTATCAGTTGGGCACTCTATATCCAAATGGTTTCAATATGAACATGGACCTAGCTGCGTTCTGCACATAACATATTTATTCAGATATGACTCACCAGTTTTTCACTTTATATATATATACTGTATATTAGGTAAAATGAGTATGACACATAAATTTTTAGATAGATATATACTCTATGCACATTCTATCACTTATCCAAATAACTTATCTCATTATTTATATATTATATATTTTAATTTTTTGTCATTTATTAGGCCCCTAAAAAGAGGCCTACCACAACTTAAGATGATTTACATAGACACCCTCTGTAGTGAACAACTCAGATATATAATTTACTATACCCACATTATATATGCTAATATTTTCACATATGAGGTGAAACATCAAGATGTGACATTTAATTGCACTATTTAAATAACACTCTTATGATTTAATATCATATAGTTTTATAAACCACCTATATTTACTTTTATGTCCCCATTTTACATAATTTTGGATATTATCAGGAAATAGCATATATTCATACATCATGAGCTATTTTCACACGCACAGATTAAGTGATCTACACTAGTATATTCCATTACCTAATAGGGTATTATTACCTTTAAAATACTATTCTTTATTTATTCACAGCGATGTCTATCTCAACTAATATAGGGGATACATGGCTCCAAAATGTCATATTTCCATTTACCATTTGGAAACTGTAACTCAAGCTAATGATTCTTGTCTGACTGATAAGTAAAAGTCCCAGTACGTATACAGCTGAGACGCAATTCACATTATTCAGCAACTAAGATCTAAATTAACATAGGAGGTATATAACTCCCAAATGTCACGTTTCCACTTACCAATTGGAAACCGATATCCTAGTTAATGATCCCTGATTGGTTGTGAAACAAAGTGCCAGTATGTACACAGCTAGCACGTAATTCCAATTTATAGCAAATAAGAGCGCTTGAAAATGCTACTTGAATAAGTAAACTATGAGTCCTGAGTCTTAAAGGTACATGAAACCCACATTTTTTCTTTCATGATTTAGAAAGAGAATGCAATTTTAAACATCTTTCTAATTTACTTCTATTATCTCATTTGTTTTATTCTCTTGATATTCTTTGCTGAAAAGCATATCCAGATATGCTCAGTAGCTGCTGATTGGTTGCTGCACATAGAAGCCTCGTGTGATTGGCTCACCCATGTGCATTGTTTTTTCTTCAACTAAGGATATCTAAAAAATTAAGCAAAATAAATAATGGAAGTAAATTGTAATGTTGTTTAAATTTGTATTCTCTATCTTAATCATGAAATAAAGATTTTGGGTTTAGTGGCCCTTTAATAACATCTTGGATACGCAGATATCATACTAACGACCAGGAACACAAAATTGGTGACTACCGATCACAAGCTGTAGGTTTCCAAATGCTATTATAACGTAAACGATCGGCTGTTAGTAAACTGACAGCAATTATCATTCACCCCGCCCAGTGGGCGTATACTATTTACATAATAATAACAACGTATCCAAGTCTCTATTGTCATATAGCAATCACTTGTGTAGGTATATCACCAATTCTTAGTGTTTATAACATGCTAGATATAGAGATAATATACTAATGATGAGAGTAACTAGAGTGGAGAATACTGATCATTCTTTGTAGCCCCACAAATATTCTCTCAGCGTAACCTGCCAGCTTTATAGATCACTATCCAGCAAATAGTAATTGCCCAGTTTATTAGGCATAAACTAAATAAGTATGAATAACACTTGCAGGTCCATATTGTTTTGGATACATAAAGAGATATATATGTGTTGAAATATTTTTAAATACCTTTAAGTTTGTATAAATGTAATATACATTTTTATGTTCAATTGTTTTTAAGCTGTATGAATAGGTTTTATTTACACACTACCCTATGAAAGTCATGTGACTAATTCAGTAACAGGGGTATGTGTTTTTTGCAGCCATTTTATTGGTCCTATGTATGTATATAAAGTAGCAAGTTTTATATGTTTGTATCAGCCTGAAGAAACAGTATTGAATAATGAGAAACGCGTTGCTGTACATTGTTTGTGTTTCAATAAACACTTGATTTTAAGCAACTTGCTACTTTGAATCCTTTGGCGATTAAACCCCAATCACCTGATGGTTTGGAACAGAGATGTGGATCCCCAAGGCTAACTAAACACCAACCCATTGTGAGGGGAGTGAGACCACAGCTATCTGTGCTTTGTGAGCCAAGAGGATAGCTTTACCGGACAACTCTGAGGATCTGGTCTGCCAGTCTGCACTACATCTTAGTGCTTCATCAAATGTGAGTGTATCGCATTTATTTTACTATCCCTGATTTCTCGTACAGAATTATGCTATGTGGCGCCTTCTCTACTCTTTTATAGAATAACCTTTTTAAAGATGGTTGACTCTCCATGTAGTAGATCTATGAATACGGCACCACACCGAAACACGTAAAATCAGCCAGCTGGTCTTGCTATCTTGTATTGAACTTTTAAATCATATGGAAAAAAGTCTTGCTTTTTATTTTTATACCAATGAGATCTCCTCCGGAATTTTCTTTGTCATTACTTCCACTCCTTCCTTTTATGGAGTGCACAAACTCCACCCTTGGAATGATGAAAGCTCTCAAGCCTAAATTATCTTTTTATTAAATTAAATAAGAGTCCCTTTTAGCTTCAACCTTCAGAATAAAACCACAATGAAGATGAGCAATCCACTAAATACAGGAATTATTAACTACAATATTTTGTTATATAACGTTAACCAACAGTTCTATACATAAATACCTGAGCTACAGAGAGCTTCTCCTCCACCACGCTTATCCAAAACCCAATGATAATTTTGTAACATGATGCACTTATGAATTAATGAATTACAGCACAATCCTCAAACTAATATGATAAATATATGAGTGTATGTTGAATTAGAATTAGGGCACAATGCCAGAAATCAGTGGAAGGGGTTTACCTTGGATGCTTGCAGGCAGGAGGTTACCATTGAGCACCTAGGCATGCATGTGTTGATATACAGGAAAATCCTTTATCACCACACCAGTGCATGATTGATGAATGTTGGCCTAGATACTTAGCATCTCCCAGGGCCGGCCTTAGGCCTTGAGGCACCCTGTGAAAGTAATCCCTCATCTAGTTCCTTTAAACATTTAAAATCTCCCATTCTTATTATCACCAAAACTGAGGACTATAAATTAAACCCCTACAGCTCTCCTGGCATTGGCTGGTGGCCTGCCTGCTACCTGGCTTGCCCAGCAGCAGTGACTGCACTGCTTAGTGCTCCTTTTCTGCACCTTGGCCTGCCCACTACCTCTCCCCTCCCCCTGACAGCCTATCTATGCATATAGCCTGCCTCTAATGCAGGGGTATTAAACTCAAAGTATCTGGGGGCCACTAGCCAAGTGTTCTTCTCCCATAGCTCAAATCAATGGTTTACCTATTAAACAAGGGAGGGCCAGATGAAACTATGTTGAGGTCCGGATTTGGCCCCAGGGCCGGTACTTTGAGACCACTGCTCTAATGGAAGGGGAATTGGAGAAATTTAATTTTTTTCTATTTTGCAGCTTCCTTACCTGCATGCCTGCCAGCCCACTGAGTGTCTGACCCACCATCTCACTTTCTGATCTGCCCACATGCCGTCTGGCTGGGCTCTTTACTGCTTTGCTGTTACTGGAGCTGCTTCAGGGAAGGCTGCCTACATATACAGATACAGCTCTTTACACCTCCTGCGGACATGCCCCTTGTCCCGACCAATGGCTGAACACACCTCCCTTCCCACTGCCGTGACTTCCCCCCTTCCTTCCCAATGTCAGAGCTGGCTGTAGGCTGTTTATTCACATGCAATCACAGTGCCGCGGAGCTAGGGCAATCCGCGGCGGCTGTGATCAGTGTGTAATTACAGTGCAGCTGTCTGCTGTTTAAATGCGAGCTATGCCGGCAGCCTGGCACCCCTGTTTCCGTGGTGCCCTGTGCAGCTGCACAGCCTGCACACCCCAAAGGCCGGCCCTGACATCTATACATGTGTATAAGTCTCTCTGTTGTTGTTTTTAAGTTATATGTGGGATCCAAAAGTGGAATTAGGGATGAGGAAGTGAATTTACTTTTTATTTTTTAAGAAAGTACATACCACTGGGGCCAATTGGGGCACATTTATTAAATTAACCAGTGATCTGATCTCTGGTTAATTTTATGAGTGCTAATTGCTACCATGCATCTGTAAAAGGGCGCATTTGCCCGTTTGCGGGTGCCCGATAAATTAGCACTCCACTTGTAATCTAGGCCATATTCTTTTTCCTTCCTTTCTTTTATGTTTTTCATTAAAGAATTTAGATTTTAAGTATAAAATTCACATTAGAATATGTTTTTTTATTTATAAGTAATGTATGGGCACTGGGAAATCAATTTCTCTAGCGTAGCACTAAATATATTTCCACAAATGGTGACATTTAAGAGCTACTGAACCCATGCAGCCTGTCCAATATCCTAAATAAAGCTGTTCCCTAAACAAATCCTGTGTATTGCCTTCAGTATATTCTACATGTTCTTCCATTCATATCTTTTCTGTACAATAGCATTTTGTCAAATTAGTACTATCCTCAGGCTGAAAGACCATGGGGCATATTTCTCAAGCTCCGAATGGAGCAGTTATGAAGCAGTGGTCACAAAGACCGCTGCTCCATAACCTGTCCGACTGCTCTGAGCATGCGGACAGACATCACCGGAAATCAACCCGATCGAGTACGATCGGGTTTATTGACACCACCCTGCTGGCGGCCTATTGGCCGCGAGTCTGCAGGGGGCGGCGTTGCACCAGCAGCTCTTGTGAGCTGCTGGTGCAATGCTGAATACGGCGAGCGTATTGCTCGCCGTATTCAGCGAGGTCTGTCGGACCTGATCCGCACTGTCGGATCAGGTCCGACAGACCTTAATGAATAGAGGCCCATAACTCATTTTTATAATGTTACTCTTTTTCTTATAAAGAGATTTATATCCTTTAACACGTAAATATTTCCCAAATTTTCAGACCACCCACCACATTCTTCAGATAAGATCTCTGAAATGTATTTCAAATTAAAGGAAAATATCTAGGTAGGCTCCGAAGCATCAATGCAATACTGGGAGCTAGATGCTGATTGGTGGATGTGCATATATGCCTCTTGTCATTGACTTGCACAATGTGTTCAGCTATCTCCCAGTAGTGCATTGTTGCTCCTTCAACAAATGATATCAAGAGTATTAAGCATATCGGATAAAAGAAGTAATTGGAACGTTATTTAATATGTTGTATAAGAATTTTTTTTGTTTCATGTCTCTTGAAGTTTCAAGTATCCAATTACATTTGCCTGCTGATTTGCGGCCATGCTACTATATTTGAATAGTGGGAAAAATAGTACATAAAGTTAATCTACCAAGTATCGCTTATATTTTGCTTTGCAACCTGTCTTTCCAAAAATGTTTCAGGTCTTAAATGTTTTTTATGAAAACTCAATTTAAAATACTCAAATAGTGTTGCTTTCACTTTTTTGCTAAAGTTTTAATAAATTTAAGCAAACATATTGGGCTAGATTACAAGTGGAGTGCTACATATCGCTTGAGTGCAAGCGATATTAGTGCTCCACTTTGTAATACCAGCACACGATAATGTGCACTGGTATTACAAATTAAAGGGACATGAAACCCAAATTTTTTCTTTCATGATTTAGAAAGAGCATATAACTATAAACAACTTTCTAATTTACTTCTCTTATCTAGTTTGCTTAATTCTCTTGATATTCCTTGCTGGAAAGCATATCTAGATATGCTTAGTAGCTGTTGATTGGTAGCTGCACACAGATGTCTCCTGTGATTGGCTCACCATGTGCATTGATATTTCTTCATTAAAGGATATCTAAAGAATGAAGCAAACATAGATAATAGAAGTAAATTGGAATGCTGTTTAAAATTGTATTCTCTACCTTAATCATGAAAGAAATGTTTTGGGTAAAGTGTCCCTTTAAGTGCAAACCAAACATGAGCATTGCGCTCACAAGAGCGTGCTTCCATAGGTTCATATGGGAGCCTCGTTTTGATGCCATCACAGACAGCATTAGAACCTTGTGCAGCGAAGAGGGTAAGTAGCGCAGTGATGGACAGCATTTTAAAAAATATATATGTTATATAAATACATACATATATGTGTTAATATGTGTATATACACATATTAACTCATAAATATATATGTATATAAACATATACATATATATTTACATTGCAGTCTATGGGAACACACAGTTCCCATAGACCGCAATGTAAAGGCACTTTTCAATGCAGTATTTTTTTCTAACACCCCAACCCCCACCAACTTTAAAGTCCCAAAACTGCCTAGTGCTTTTGTTGCATGCCCCTGGATTTTTTTTTGGTCTCAGGAAATGTCCCCTCCAGGGGATACAAGTTAATGGGAGCTGCAGGTGAGGCTGTCTGTGCAGCAAGTACTCAGTGCAGGTCTAGGCAGGGACTCCTTGTTGCACCTTCTCTGAGTGATCAATGTATAAACTGCCACAAATCAGAAGAAAAAAAAAACTTACAAACAACTGCTCTACACTAGGTAAGGAGCTGTGCTGATTAGTTGTAAAAGAGGGTTACTTTGCTACTATATAATTTATTGTTTGCATTATTTAGTCTGACTGTAATCTTCGTATTTTAGCACTCTGTATTGTCTGCAGCTTACTGATTTTAGCATGATTTTTAAACATACACCACATCCTACACACAGTGCAAAAATATGAAAATTGCTTTCAGACTAAATAATAAAAAATCCATTTGCCCCCAACAGCTCACCCAATCCAGTGCTGGACATAATCACACAGTAAGATCAGCTGCACTGAGTGTTTGCTCTCCTCCTTTTTATAGTAATTTATAACACTGCAGCCTAGCTCCTCCCCTGCACCTCTGCCCTCCAAATGTAATTTGGAGTCCAAGATAATTTAGGAAGCATTGCTGCTGGCTATTAGATCAGTGGATCTAAGCTATTTTTGTGCCATTTCCAGTCTGTGTCTTTAAACACTCAGCTGAGCCCTGCAATCGTGTAATATATAGGGAAGGGATAATATATAAGAGTTGGGCAGTTAAAAATAATTGATTAGGGGATAATTCATATTTCATTATAACTTTACTGCAATAGTGCAAGAATGCTTATATTTTTTATGGCCTTTTGTAAGGAGGGTATGTCGCTGGTCCTTAAGGGGTTAAGTCTGTTTTTGCATATTGCTTTACTTTATGTGATATCTCTCCTTAGGACGTCTCTTACTGTGATGTCACTGAATATGAAAAATTACTGCAAATTATGAAATTCAAAACTGTCAGGATCTCGCTTTCTATGGTTGGGAGACTTCTGTATTTGCAATACTGTTCTGTCTAGGAAGCTTTGCCTCTAATTATAATGATATACATAACAATTTTTGTACTGCTGTGTTATTAGCAGCCATATAAAATGCTACCTCTTGTGCCCAACATTTGGTGTCTATGTATAAATAAAGTATAAATTCTAATTTGTCCAGGACTACTGGACCACTGGAAAATTCAAGCCCTGTATATACAGTATATATATATATATATATATATATATATATATATATATATATATATATATATATATATATATATATATATATATATATATATATACAAAATCAGTGCACTCACTCAGACTGGCAGCAGCTCCTGGGCTGCTTCATGTGTAAAGGTATACAGTTCAGCAGCAAAAATAGCACAGCACTCACCGGATTTTAGCAAACAAATAAAACTAATCCTTTATTACAAAAGTTAAAATTCCATGTTACCAACCAAACGTTTTGGTGTCTTTGCTGACACCTTTCTCAATGGCACATCAGATTGAACATTATAAAATATAATTAACTCAAATTCAAATATTGTTGTGAATGGGTTCACATATTATTTGTCTGCCTAATTTTGATGATGTGCTGTAACAATAACCAAAAGCCCAAAATGTGTTCCAGAAACTGGTATTGTCAATATTATGGGGTAGGTGTAAACACTTGGTGCTGTAATCTGTACAATAAGCTATGGATAAGTCTAAATTATAGTATTATTATCAAATGGGTGTGTTTTAATCGCAGGAACTGAGTGGGCGGACTTATTAAACAGTAGGATGTCAATACTCCCATACCCTGCTTGCTTGCTTGCTTGCTGCAAAGTGGCCCTGGAATTCTTTTTTAAAAGTTGGCAACTATGCTGATCTGATTAGATGCATAAAGGGCAACTTTGAATTTGTGGCTCTGCCTGTCTATGATATAGCTATATCTATCTATCTATCTATCTATCTATCTATCTATCTATCTATCTATCTGTCTGTCTGTCTGTCTGTATATCTATCTATCGATAGATGTCCGCCGCACATCGATAAATGCCTACAGCATACTCTGTCGGCATTTATCAATGCACAAGCATTCTTTGTGAAATGCTTGTGCCCCCTGCACATTTGTGGCCAATTGGCTGCTAGCAGGGGGTGTCAATCAACCAGATCGTAACCAATCTGGCTGATAGCTGTCCGCCGCCTCAGGGGTGGTGGACGAGTTAAGGAGCAGTCATCTTAAGACCGCTGCTTCTTAACTCCTGTTTCCGGGAAGCCTGAAGGCTTGCGCGGAAACAGCAGCATATGGCTGCATTCGGGGGTTGATAAATTGACCCCACTGTATGGACTGACAGCAGTTTTAGATGACAGGGGGAATATTATGTTATTGCTGGCAGAAGGGTTACAGAAGTGATACTCTGCATTGCATGGAGTGGCAGGATTTTTAAAGGAGTAATGAGTGTCTGTGTCTTTATGTATGTCAGTGTCTTTGTTTATGTGTGTGAGAGTCTTTGTTTAAGTGTGTTTGTGTGTGTCTTTGAATATGTCTGTGTGTCTGACAGTGTCTGCGTGTGTGTGTGTGAGAGAGTGTCTGTGTGTATGAGTGTGTCAGAGAGAGTGTGTGTGTGAGTGTCTGTCTGAGTGTGTCAGAGAGTGTGTGTGTGTGAGACAGTCTTGTGAGCTGCTGGTGCAACGCCGCCCCCTGCAGATTTGCGGCCAATCGACCGCCAGCAGGGGGGTGTCAATCAACCCGATCGTACTCGATTGGGTTAAATTGTGGCGAATTGCGGCTCACCAGAAACTATTGGGTTTCTTGACACCCCCTAAATCTGCAGGGGGCGGCATTGCACCAGCAGTTCACAAGAACTGCTGGTGCAATGATAAATGCCAACAGCGTATGCTGTTGGCATTTATCGATGTGCAGCAGACATGATCCGCAATATCGTATCATGTCCGCTCGCACAATGATAATTCTGCCCCTAAATGTTTTTCATTATTATGATATTGATTAGAGTCAGGGATACACCTTTAGGCGAACTGATAAAAAAAACATTATTTTCAATTTGAAATGCATATTTTCAGTGTGTCTACAATTAATACACAAAACATACACTATATATATTTACATCTCAAATTTACAGTCACAAGGTAGTATGCAACACAGGGCAGTGTTTAAGATGTCAGAATACAGGATGCGGATTAATGTAATTATCACTAGCTGCTTCACACATCTGTAGCTCTGATATACCTTAAGGCTTTCTGTATAACCTATCTTACAACCTGCTACAATATATTATGTAGAAAATGTTTGTTTACTTCTTTGTCTATATCTGTTTGCTATTTATGCACATCTACATATGAAATAAATGATGGCATATTTTCATGATAGTAGGTAATGCCTGCAGATATAGTTATGGCTGATAAATGGGATTGCATAGCTGTCTATTGCTCATATTTGCTAAATATTGAATATTTGGTTGAACTTAAGCTAAATGTGGGACACATAAAATGCTGTGGGCTGGATCATATTAAAATAAAAAAAAAAACATATCAAATGGTAGACACAAGAAACATTGTAGAACTGGTCACTATGTTATTAATGGTTTATTTTTACTTCAAATGTGGTTTATAGTAAACATTGTTACATTGCAAAAAAATAAATAAAAATTAGACAGAAAGTCAACATACAGTATGTGATTTTGAAGGAAAAAGCATTAAAGGGACTTAAAACTCAAGATTTATTTAACACAAAATGTTTATTTATGAATAATTAAAATATCTTTACAGTATTTGTTATTACATTTAATATTTATTTTGTCTTTATTTGAAAATTGTAGTGTTTCCACTCCACCCCAGAGATGCCAGAGTGCATATAATGCAAAGCCATGATACTCCTTAATGCTGCGCAGTGATTGTCTAGTAGCTGATTTATACCTGTCCCTATTTGGCCAAATTAGGGCTTGTTTCCACTGTGCCGTAATTCGGTTTGCGTTCGCTCGCAAACCGTTAAATATGCTGTTGGAAGCAATATCGTTCACCGACAGCTTCCAACGGCCCGTTATAACTCAATTTTGCAACCAAACTGCGACTGCCAAAAACATTATTGTGCCCCATACAAAGTGTCAGAGGCTGCTAATATTTAAATTATTCCCGGGTTCCAATGCCTTCACAAACCATTAATACACTGTCGGAGGCTGACGATACAGTAACACAAATTACACCCAGCTCAACTAGGTGTAAAACAGGAAAAATGTGCTCTTTGAGAACTTTTTTTCCATTGAAATCCAAGCCAACATGTCAAAACCCCTCTATCCGCCATCCCCCCCTCATCGCAACTTATAATAAATGTATTAACCATGAAAACCGCCATGGCCCACAATGATACTAGCTATTAAAACTATTAACCCCTAATCCACCATGCCCCACAATGCAAACTACCCTATTAAAACTAGTAACCCCAAATCTGCCAAGCCCCACAATGCAAACTAGCTATTAAAACTATTAACCCCTAATCCGCCATGCCCCATAACACAAACTAGATATTAAAACTATTAACCCCTAATTCACCATGCCTTACAACGCAAACTAGCTATTAAAACTATAAACCCCTAATCCGACATGCCCCACAAATAACTAATCACTAAGAACCATAACCTAACATCCCATTAATTAACCCACATTACATTAATTTAAAGAATCCTAAATTTCAATTAAAATAAAAAATCCTAAATTACAATTAAAATAAAAATCCTAACATTAATTTAAAAATTAAACCTAAGATTAAATTACAATAATTGAATCTAAAATTACAAAAAAAAAAAAAGGCTAAAATTACTGAAAAAGATAAACCAAATTATCCAAAATAAAAAAATTAAACCTAATCCCTATGAAAATAAAAAAGCCCCCCCCAAAATAAAAACACCCCATAATCTAAACTAAACTACCAATAGCCCTTAAAAGGGCCTTTTGTAGGGCATTGCCCTAAATTAAAAAGCACTTTTACCTTAAAAAATACTAAGTCCCTTCTCTAACAGTAAAACCCCCCACACACCAAACCCCCCAAAATAAAAAAACCTAACACTAAAAAATCCTAAATTACCCCTAAAGAGGCATTTTGTAAGGGCATTCAGCTCTTTTTCAGTGCCCAAAATCCATAATCTTAAAAAAAAAGCTAACTCTAAGCCCCAAATAGGTACTCACCTTTCCTGAAGTCCGGTGGAGAAGGTCCTCTTTCAGGCGGCAGTAAAGTCTTCTTGGAGCCGGCGACATCTTCCATCTTCATCCAGGACCAAGCCGATGCGGAGAGGACTGCAGAACTGAAGACCTTGGACCCTATTAAAACTAGTAACCCCAAATCTGCCAAGCCCCACAATGCAAACTAGCTATTAAAACTATTAACCCCTAATCCGCCATGCCCCATAACACAAACTAGATATTAAAACTATTAACCCCTAATGTTCCATGCCGCACAACGCAAACTAGCTATTAAAACTATTAACCCCTAATTCGCCATGCCTTACAACGCAAACTAGCTATTAAAACTATAAACCCCTAATCCGACATGCCCCACAAATAACTAATCACTAAGAACCATAACCTAACATCCCATTAATTAACCCACATTACATTAATTTAAAGAATCCTAAATTTCAATTAAAATAAAAAATCCTAAATTACAATTAAAATAAAAATCCTAACATTAATTTAAAAATTAAACCTAAGATTAAATTACAATAATTGAATCTAAAATTACAAAAAAAAAAAAAAGGCTAAAATTACTGAAAAAGATAAACCAAATTATCCAAAATAAAAAAATTAAACCTAATCCCTATGAAAATAAAAAAGCCCCCCCCAAAATAAAAACACCCCATAACCTAAACTAAACTACCAATAGCCCTTAAAAGGGCCTTTTGTAGGGCATTGCCCTAAATTAAAAAGCACTTTTACCTTAAAAAATACTAAGTCCCTTCTCTAACAGTAAAACCCCCCACACACCAAACCCCCCAAAATAAAAAAACCTAACACTAAAAAATCCTAAATTACCCATTGCCCCTAAAGAGGCATTTTGTAAGGGCATTCAGCTCTTTTTCAGTGCCCAAAATCCATAATCTTAAAAAAAAAGCTAACTCTAAGCCCCAAATAGGTACTCACCTTTCCTGAAGTCCGGTGGAGAAGGTCCTCTTTCAGGCGGCAGTAAAGTCTTCTTGGAGCCGGCGACATCTTCCATCTTCATCCAGGACCAAGCCGATGCGGAGAGGACCGCAGAACTGAAGACCTTGGACCGCGGATCCATGAAGCATGGGGCACACTGAGGATTGAATGCAAGGTACACGTTTAAAAATGGGGACACTTGCATTCCTATTGGCTGATTTGGGATCTTCAAATTCAAATCAGCCAATAGGATAAAAGCTACTGAAATCCTATTGGCTGTTCTAATCAGCCAATAGGATTTCAGTTGCTCTCATCCTATTGGCTGATTTGAATTTGAAGATCCAAATTGGCCAATAGGAATGCAAGTGACGGTATTTTTAAATGCGTACCTTACATTCAATCCTCAGTGTTCAGTGGTGATCGTACGAAGAGGATCCTCCACACTCCATGGCTCCACGGTCCAAGGTCTTCAGTTCCACTGTCATCTCTGCTCCACGCTGGCTTGGTCCTGGATGAAGATGGATTAAGATGGAAGATGCCGCCGGCTCCAAGAAGACTTCACCGCCGTCTGGAAGAGGACCTTCTCTGTCGGACTTCAGGAATGGTGAGTACCTATTTGGTGCTTAGATTAAGTTTTTTTTTTAGATTAGGAATTTGGGGCACTGAAAAAGAGCTGAATGCCCTTTTAAGGGCAATGTCCATACAAATGCACCCTTAGGGGTAATGGGTAGTTTAGTATTTTTTAGTGTTAGGTTTTTTTATTTTGGGGGGCTTGGTGTGTGGGTTTTTTTTACTGTTAGAGGGGGGACTTAGTATCTTTTAAGGTAAAGGAGCTGTTTAATTTAGGACAATGCCCTACAAAAAGGCCCTTTTAAGGGCTATTGGTAGTTTAGTTTAGATTAGGGGGTATTTTTATTTTTGGGGAAAACAAAGTAGATGGCTAAAGTAGTCTGTATAAAAAATCAGATACTTATTGCAGGGACTGATCGCTCTTTGCATTAATAGCCAAATCCTATGTAAACTTTGAATCAAATATTTTTACAACCATTATATAAGTGATCATATGTGGAACAATATGTCACATATAGTAAAATATCAGACAAGATAAATTATAAATCTTTAGGATAAATAGTTAGTTTGAAACTATTAATATTAAACACATAGTGCACGAGTAATAATTTCAAAAACCCTTTTTTGGCAATAATATGCCTGTGCTTATGTGATACTCATATGGACAAAGCATATTGTGTTAATGGAAGCCCTAATTAATAGCTTATACATGCAATATAATGACAACAATAGTCATAGCTTGTGTGATTGTGGCAAAAGTAAAGCATATAGCTAATATACGGACAAGAGTTATAAATGCCTATAGATATGTAATCAACCCATAGACAATGACTCATTCAATAATGTAAGGCCTAATTATGGACTTCTTATAGCAAACATGGTAGACTGTGTTAGACAGAGACTAGTAGTATAGAACAACATCTCAAACTAATGATGCAAATAGCTGTCCCTCCAAGGGCCTTTACATAACATATGCAAATAATATATCAAGAATCCTAAGCTAGAGAAGCTACAAAGTCACATCCCTGAGAGAAATCAAAGATGCTGGCTTTGGAGCAGGTGGATAAAATCTATCAGTGAAGATAGAGAGAATCCTGATTTAGGGTATTGCATCTCTTTTTATTAGGGCTAGTCAAAGGAAAACGTGCCATTCTAGCATTACATTTAGTCCTTTGTGAGTTATAGTGTCCAATTTGTGGATCCATCTGGATTCCAATTGAATTTCTTGTCTCTGTCTCCACATCGTTTGAGGGGGGGGGTGTTACCTGGTCGATAATCGTGGTTTTTAATTGTGACACTGTGTGACCCATTTCGGCAAAGTGTCTTGCGACCGGTTGGTCAGAAGAGCCCTTTTCTATGGTTGCTCTTATTGCAGAGCAATGATTGGCCATTCTTATCCTTAGGGTATCGCTCGTCTTGCCCACGTAGTAAAGTCCACATAAGTGACATGATGTTTAATCAAAAACTTTTTATTTTAGTGTGGATGGTGAAATGTCTTTCCAGGGGTCAAACTGTTGCAAGTGGTGCAACTCATACAATGATAGCAGCCAGGTCTTTTTGATAGCAGCCAAGATCTCTGTGTACCCTTGTCATCCATATCAGATCTCATTAGTTGGCCTCTCAGGTCTGTGCTCCTGCGGAAGCCCACCAGTGGTGGTTCAAAGTCTCCAAATGGTAAACTGGGGTCAGATTTTATGATGTTACAATATTTGCGTAAAATAGAATTAACTAGGTTTTTGTCAGGATTAGTTTTACGTTTATGGTCAGCTTTGATAGAGTTAGGCTTGGCATCTAATGCTTTCTTTTTAGTTTCCATTAACATTTTGGCACCATAGCCTCTCTGTAAAAATCTCTGTTCCATTTCTTTAATTTGTGCTTGTTTGTTGTCTTCAAGTGTGTTGTTACGTATTACTCTATCAAATTGTGTGTTAGGAATTGCATGTAGGAAAGCTGGAGGATGACAGCTCTTACCATGAAGGATTGCATTTCTGTCAGCTTGTTTTCTATAAAAAGTTGTTCCCAATTTCTGGTTGATTTTGAAAATCCTAATATTAAGGGAGTCAATCTGTTCTTTTCCAAGAAATGCCATTTGGCTAACTTTTTAATTTTAGTTTTATTATTTTTGTATTTACATATATTTACATGGTTTTGACACTATGCTACTTGACTTGACACATTATTTAATGTCACAAACTAAGTCACACTAAGTTGCTTAGGACACTTTATCATTTGCTATTTAGACTACGAATGCTTTGTTTACTGATATCACCATGGTAATGACATGGTGCGTTTACTTGGGTGATGATACCGAAAGTACTTGTTTTTTGAAACCGCAGTGGTTCACAAACGATCAAAGGGTTATGTTCAATTTCTTTGCTTGTAATTTGTATCGTATTTGCATATTTGATGGTTTATGTGATATATAGCTTGTGTTTACTACACTATACACTGTCTGAGGACGGGGTTAACGACCCAGAAATGTCACAGGAGTGTGTGTTCGCTTCACAACTTCCAGTGAGTGCTGGTTCCCATTTATGACCACTGTGGGATCTTTTTGGATATTTTACATTTAAGCTGGACACCCTGCTTGCTGACCGGAAGGTGAGAGTTCCTGCCTTTCCAATATTTTATATGGCACCCACCATTATTTAGAATTGGCGTACCCCCTTGTTCATTTCTAGTCCTGTTGATTAATGGACATTATGAGTGATGATCCAGAACCACAGGATATAATAATAGCAGGAGCTTCCTTTTATTAAACAGATGTGACATTACAAGGTACTTTTACCTACTCAGATGATGACACACAGAGGATATGATTTGATCCACTGGACACTAAATTAGCAGGTGAGACTCCTAATTCTTTGTAAAACAAATTACTAAAACTGCAGAAAAGAGAGGTAGACTTAAAATTACATGGAAGCTATCTCTCTGAATATCACAGATGCACTTTAATACCCAGAGGGTTCCGTATAAAAAAATACTCCTACAATAGGCAGAAATAATAAAGAATTTTGCATCAAATGGTGCATTATTCTTAATAAATGTTCTTCTGAACTAATATTATTGGTCATAGAGGAAACCACTGCCTTATTAACTCAGACTAAAATAGAAATCAATACTTTTGAAGCCACATACTTTGGTACTCTAAGAGAAGACACCACAGAAAAATTTGTTAGAAAAACTGAAAACCCAGATATCTAATTACAGATCTGAACTTATTACATTTAAACAACAAACATTTGATGTAGTCACTAACAATTATAAAGACAAAAGAGTGTATAAATGGTTACTAGGACCACAAGAGAGACAGTTTAGACCTAGACGTTACAGAGCTAGACCAAAACCTATCACTTTACAAGCAATAGACACCTCAGGTGATAACTCTGACTCTGATAGCTCTAGCAGACCTCCCATACTACCCACATCAAGGACTGATTCAAACACTGGTAATTTCCCTCAAGGGATTGCAACTAGGTCAAAAATTTACAAAGAGGACAAGGCCACACATACGGAGGGGGAGGCACATGACACAGACCACCAAGATGAAGATAAATACTAATTTATTGATTAACTTAAGTTCCCATCAACCCTCCCCATTTGAAGAAAAACTCCTAAATAAGGGCCTAACTTTTGTACCCACCATGAGATCTAATGATTTTAACCTACTCATTGATATCAATAAATTTCAAAGAACATTGAAATTAAAATATTTTTTTATGAACCAGAGTGACCAAGGATATAATCCACTAAGATCCAAGAGCACCTTCGATCCAGTTTCCAATAATCATAGCATTAAGACTTTTATTTGCTTGATTACTAAAGATTTGCAAGAATCCTTAACACAAAATAAGGATCCAATGTTCTATAATCTCAGCAAACTGGAATAACAAGCATTGGACACATTAAAAAATAATTATAACATTGTAATATGTGAATCGGACAAGGGATGGTGCTTCCCTTGTCCGCTTCACATATTACAATGTTATAATTATTTTTTAATGTGTCCAATGCTTGTTTTTCCAGTGCTATTGGATTACACACAGTACCAACAGGAAATCTACAGACAATTAAATGATATTACAACATACAGAAGACTTCAACACAATCCTACCCTGATATTCAAATCACAGATAGATCAAACTATCCGTCTATTTTTTTGAGCTAGGATACATTAATAAAGACATGAAATCCTTTCTAACTGTGGATTTCCCCATTGTGCCGATTTTATATACTTTGCTGAAAGTGCATAAGGATGCTCTCAACCCACCTGGCCAGCCTATAGTCTCTGCCAGGGGTTCACTGCTACAGCCCATAGCACAATATGTAGACTCAATCCTGCTACCACTAGTCTTACATATGCCTTCATATTTACGAGACTTTGGACATATTAATATCTAAATTGAACACCTTCCAACGGATCATTTAACAGGATATTCTTGTCACTTTAGACGTCAACAGTCTACTTACTTGTATACCACACTAGGAAGGACTAGCTGCTGTACAGGCACAACTATCAAGATACCCATATGTTGGACGGCACCTGATGTCATAGGCAAACGTTTACATTTATGACTAAATCTCAACTACTTCAAATTTGAAAATAACTACTACCTAAAAACAGCAGGGACTGCTATGGATTCAAACGTAGCACTGTGTTATGCAAACCTATTTGTAGCTGAATTTGAGAAAAATAACAACCTTTTAGATACATCTGAGATTCTGGCATATTTTCGCTATATCAATGATATCTTAATGATTTGGCGTGGAGCTGAAACATCACTAACGAGTTGGTTTACAAAACTAAATAAACTACCTGGCCCATTGAAATTTACTATCCAGTACAGCAAAGAACATATTTACTTCCTTGATATTAGGATTTTAAAAATCAACCAGAAATTGGGAACAACTTTATATAGAAAACAAACCAACAGGAATTCAATCCTTCTTGGTAAGAGCTGTCATCCTCCAGCTCTCCTACGTGCAATTCCTAAAGCACAATTTGATATAGTGAAACGTAACACCACACTTGAAGTAAAACAAACAAGCACATTTTTAAAGAAATTGAACAGAGATTTTAACAGTGAGGCTATGGTGCCAAAATGCTAATGGAATCTAAAAAGAAAGCATTAGAAGCCAAGCCTAACCCTATCAAAGCTGACAATAAACATCTTACGTTTACTACAATTTATAATCCTGACAAAAACCTAGTTAATTCTATTTTGTGCAAGCATTGAAACATCATGACATTTGACCCCAGTTTACTATTTGGAGATTTTGAACCACCACTGGTGGACTTCTGCAGGAGCACAAACCTGAAACACCAACTAATGAGATCTGATATGGATGACAAGGGTACACAGAGATCTTGGCTGCCATCAAAAAGACCTGGCTGCTATTGTTGTGTTGCACCACTTGCAACAGTTTGATCCCTGGTAAGACATTTCACCATCCACACTCAAATAAATAAGTTTTTGATTAAACATCATGTCACTAGCACTACCACACATATTGTCAATATTATCATCTGTGTATGTGGACTTTACTAAGTGGGCAAGACGAGCAACACCCTAAGGGTAAGAATGGCCAATCATCGCTCTGCAATAAGAGCAGCCATAGAAAAGGGCTCTTCTGACCAACCGGTCACAAGACACTTTACCGAAATGGGACACACTCTGTCACAATTAAAAATTGATTATCGACCATGTACCCCCCCCCCCCTCAAACAAGGTGGAGACAGAGACAAAAAAAATTATTGAATTGGAATC
Organism: Bombina bombina; assembly: GCF_027579735.1. Classification (NCBI taxonomy): domain Eukaryota; kingdom Metazoa; phylum Chordata; class Amphibia; order Anura; family Bombinatoridae; genus Bombina; species Bombina bombina. The sequence continues at coordinate 382,061,784 of NC_069503.1, forward strand.
CAGATGGATCCACAAATTGGACACTCTAACTCCAAAAGGACTAAATGAAATGCTAGAATGGCACGTTTTCTTTTGACCATCCCTAATAAAAATAGATGCAATACCCTAAATCAGGGTTCCCTCTATCTTCACTGATAGATTTTATCCACCTGCTCCAAAGCCAGCATCTTTGATTTCTCTCAGGGATGTGACTTTGTAGCTTCCCTAGCTTAGGATTCTTGATATATTATTTGCATATGTTATGTAAAGGCCCTTGGAGGGACAGCTATTTTCATCATTAGTTTGGGATGTTGTTCTATACTACTTGTCTATCATGTTTGCTATAAGAAGTCTATAATTAGGGCTTATGTTATTTAATGAGTCATTGTCTATGAGTTGATAACATATCTGTAGGCATTTATAACTTTTGTCCGTATATCAGCTATATGCTTTACTTTTTGCCACAATCCCACAAGCTATGACTACTGTTGTCACTATATTGCATATATAAGCTTTGAATTAGGGCTTTGTCCATATGATTATCACATAAGCATGGGCATATTATTGCCAAAAATGTTTAAATTATTACTCGTGCACTAAAACTCACTTAGATTACAAGTTTTGCACTATAGAAAGTGCGAAACGAACGCAACAAAAGTTGCGTTATTTCACCCTCCATAGCGCTGCTATTATGAGTTTTTGAAAAGCTGGCTTGTGCATGCAATATGGTTGCGTTGACCTCAATACCGCACAAAATACAAGCGCTGCTTTGACGTGCTCGTGCACGCTTTCCCCATAGACATCAATGGGGAGAGAGTGTTAGAAAAAACCTAACACCTGCGATTGCGTAATGAAAAGTTCCGTAACGCAGCCCCACTGATGTCTATGGGGAAAAAAAGTTAAGTTTAAACCTAACACCCTAACATAAACCCCAAGTCTAAACACCCCTAATCTGCTGCCCCCGACATCGCTGACACCTACATAATGTTTTTAACCCCTAATCAGCCGCTCCCAATATCGCCGCCACTATAATACAGTTATTAACCCCTATTCCCCCACACCCAAACATCGCCCACACTATAATAAAGATATTAATCCCTATTCCGCTGCTCCCCGTTATCGCCGCACTAAATAAAGTTATTAATCCCTAAACCTCTGGCCTCCCACATTACTACCACTAAATAAACCTATTAATCCCTAAACTGCCAGCCCCCCCATATCGCAACAACCTAAATTAAACTATATTAACCCCTAAACCTAACCATAACCCTAACCCTAACACCCCATAACTTTAACATAATTAAAATAGACCTACATTAAAGTTACAATTATTAACTAAATAATACCTATTTAAAACTAAAAACAAACTTACCTGTGAAATAAAAATAAAACCTAAGCTAGGTACAATATAACTAATAGTTATATTGTAGCTAGCTTAGGTTTTATTTTTCTTTCACAGGTAAATTTGTATTTATTTTAACAAGGTAAACTAGTTAGTAAATAGTTATTAACCAAGTTAAAATAAATACAAAATTACCTGTGAAATAAAAGTAAAACCTAAGCTGCCTTACACTAAAACCTTACATTACAAAAAAAAAACAACTAACATTACAAAAAATAAAAAAACACTAAAATTACAAAAAAAAAAAAAAAACTACCATTACAAAAAATAACAAACGAAATTATCCAAAACAATATAAAATATTCCTATTCTAATACCCTGTTTAAAAAATAAAAAAAATCCCCAAAATTAAAAACCCTAATCTATAATAAACTACCAAGGGCCCTTAAAAGGACTTTTTGTAGGCCCTTAAAGGGGCCTTTTGTAGGGCATTGCCCTAAAGAAATCAGCTCTTTTGCTACAAAAGAAAAAACAAACACCCCCTAACAGTATACACACCCCCACCCCCCAAACCCACAAAATAAAAATAAAGTTAAACCTTATCTACCCATTGCCCTGAAAAGGGCATTTTTATGGGCATTGCACTTAATAGGGGATTCAGCTCTTTTGCTGCCTATTAATAAAAAAAATGGCTATTCTAAAAAAAAAAAAACACCACAAAAAGAAAAAAAAACATTGCACACAATAACAAACGAATTATTCAAAATAATAAAAATTATTCCTATTCTAATACCCCGTTTTAAAAAAACCCCACCCCAAAATAAAAATCCCTAATCTATAATAAACTACCAATAGCCCTTAAAAGGGCCTTTTGTAGGGCATTGCCATAAAGAAATCAGCTCTTTTTCTAAAAAATAAAAACAAACACCCCCTAACAGTACAAACCCCCACCCCCCCAAACCCTCAAAATAAAAAAAACTAACTAAAAAAACCTAATCTACCCATTGCCCTGAAAAGGGCATTTGTATGGGCATTGCCCTTAAAAAAGCATTCAGCTCTTTTTCTTGCCATTAAAAGGGCATTCAGCTCTTTTAAGACAAGCCAAACTCTAATCTAAAAAACCCCCCACCCAAAAACCCCTTAAAAAAACCTAACACTAACCCCTCTTTAGGTACTCACAGTTGCTGAAGTCCGGCTTGAACGATCTTCATCCCAGCGGCTCCATCTTCATCCAGGTGGCTCCATCTTCATCCAGGCGGCTCCATCTTCATCCAGGCGGCTCCATCTTCAGCCATTGAGGGACCGGCATCTGCTTGATCCCTGCATATGTGGAGCAGTCGATGTGCAGAGGCAGAGGTCCAGGCGAAGGTTCAAGGCGGAGGTCCAGGCAGAGGTCCAAGGCGGAGGTCCAGGCAGAGATCCATCGATCAGATGTTGAGGTCCTCTACATGCGATCGTCCACCACACACTGAGGATTCAAATGCAAGATGCCCTTTTTTTTCCTAGTGGTACCATTGCATTCCTATTGGCTGAAAAAATTAAATCAGCCAATAAGAATTAGGGCTGCTAAAATGATTTAAACAGCCAATAGGATTTAAGCAGCTCTCATTCCTATTGGCTGATTTTTCTTTCCAACATTCCTCTTACAGGATATTAGTTTTAGGAACTTGTTGATTGAAAAATGGTTGGAGGAGAGATTAAAGTATATATGGTTAAAAGGAAAAAATGCTTGAAAAAGAGAGAGCTTCATGTCTCTAACCAACTATATAACATATATAGAACTTCAAAATAAAGATAATTGGAAAAAATATCAAAAAGCAAAACTCGACAGAGAAACATTTTTCAATCAACAGATGATCCGGGCAGAAATTAAAAACAAAGCAACTTTTAACAAATACGGTCCTAGATCAGCAAACATTTTGGTTAATGCAGTGTTTTTTTTATATAGAAGCAATTAGAGCAGGAGATACCTGACTGACCAATCCTAAAGACATATAAGATACATTTTTTTTTTTTTCAAAAGATCTATACTAAGGAACCTATATCTGAAGTTAATAAGGAAAATTTCTAGGGGAAGAATTTGTATTGACCAATAAAGCATTTTATGCTTACTTGCAGATAAGACATTTCCTATTTAAAAAAAAAAAGTCTTTTTAGAAACATATATGGTCCCTGTGGCCTTGGGTAGCAGTAATTAAGCTATACCTTGAAGGTATACGTTCCACCTCTCTTCTATGCAAATCTTTTAATTCAAATCAAGGTAAATTAGACTTAAGAAAACTGTACTCTAAGTACTCTAGAGGTTTCTAATTATATTGCCAGCTATCTACCCCATATTCACTTAGAGCATTATTACATATCTCTAAAACTGAAACGCTAAATATGAATATTCCTAAATATACTATTGGTAATATTGTCAGGGCATGGATTAAAATCTGTAAAGGGCTAGATGTGGATAACTCTGTATCTAAATTTTTACCAATACAGGGGCACCCTGAATTTGAACCAAGCCTCGACTCCAAGATTTTTAAGAAATGGGCTCAAAAAGACCTTAAGTTATTGACTCAACTCAAAGATGAATAAACCAATTATATTAAGATTTTTGATCATCTGGTGCAAGAATTTGTATTGACCAATAAAGCATTTTATGCTTACTTGCAGATAAGACATTTCCTATTTAAAAAAAAAAAAAAAAGTCTTTTTAGAAACATATATGGTCCCTGTGGCCTTGGGGAGCAGTAATTAAGCTATACCATGCAGGTATACGTCCCACCTCTCTTCTATGCAAATCTTTTAATTCAAATCAAGGTAAATTAGACTTAAGAAAACTGTACTCTAAGTGGATAGTAGATTTTAAGAATCTCTAATTTTATGTTTTTAAAAATAGTTTTTCCATAATTACTAAATACACCTCCTACATACGTTGGAGGGAATCACATATAAAATTAGTTAACATAGTCTATATTACACCTGCTATGATGTCAAAATGGAATCCTTTTAAACAGATATCATGCTCTAGATGTAATTCTTGGGCTGCAGATTTAATTCACTGTTTTTGGCAATGCCCCAGGATCCAAAAATGGTAGACTCGTATTGGGTTTTGGTTGAATAAAGTTTTAAATGGGAAATTTACACTTAATGAACATTTTATTGTTTTTTTTATGTAATGATCTACATATTCAAAATAGAGATCTAATTAACACAGCCATCCTTATTACTAGGCAAATGATTCTTAAATCTTGGAAAGATTAGTATAGCCCTATATTCTCTGTCTTTTTAAAATAAATTAGATTTCAAATAACTTTGGAGCAACATCATGCAATAATATATACTGAAAACAGAGTGAGCAAATTTATGCCAAAATGGGAAAAAAAATGGGACAAAATGAGACATTCCATAGAATTTATGTCCTTAATTCTGGCAACCTCTTGGTATCCTACAGAGTGGAAAAATTTGATTTGATTTTTTTTTTAAAGAAAATCTAGAAAATATCCCTTTAACATGGATTAATATGAAAGATCGATTTATTTCTGTTATGAGTGTTTCACAGTTAATTCACAGATATTGATTTAACTAGACATGAGTACAATGTGCAAATTTCATTTGAAGTTTTTTTTGTTTTTGTATTTCTAGGTAGAAGCTGTACTTTGTCTTAAGGTACTTGATGTGTTGTTTGACAATTCTGTATAAAAATTCCCTTTGTTGACTGTAAATAAAAATATTCAGCAAAAGAAGCAGAAGACGTGGGTTTCTGGAGCTGAAGGCATGTTTCATTTGTGAGTGAAGTGACGTAGCAGGTGGGCGTACCTCGAATATCGTATAAGAAGGAAGCATCCAGTGGGCGTGGATAGACCTCTGAGGAAAAGCATAAGGCCATGCCCACCTTACTTCCGTGGAAACTTTTTGTGGAGTACTTGAGTGCTTAAACAGCTGTGTTTGACTTTGGCGTTATGGGACCTTTTTTTTACCGTGCCCTGTCTGAAGTACTTCTTCCCATTTGGAGAAGTCAGTGTGGCATCTGAGGTCAGGACCTATTGTTTTACTCTGCTTAGTGATCACTGGACCGTGACAGTTTAAACCGCTGTACCTTTATAAGTCCTTACCCTAACCGGAGACACTGAGTTGATATTTTAACTGCATCGCTTTTACATACCTCACATTGTTTTGTGGGCACATTTTGTGAGTATACACCCTGTGGGGGGCGGGGGGGGAGGATTGATCTACACTATGTAGGTGGTTTTGTGTGCTTTTATCACCTTTCTTGCGTCACAGATTTCCTCTCTACTCCATGAGATTCTGAAGGATTATTTGAAAGCAGCCACTTCCTACTCAATTACAAGTACAAGGATTACTTTATTCTCTGTATTGGGATTTTATTTATTCATAGTCTTGGAAACTGTAACCAATGGGTTTGGAAAAATCATTGACATCTAATAATTGTGTAAAATTTTAAAAATATTTTTTGGCTGTGTGTGCACGCAGTTTATATAGTGTTTCTGGAAAACACAATTTGTATCATAAACACAATTTGTATCATATATATATATAATCATGTTCTTCTATGCGAAGAACATTGGAATTTGAAATATGCATATTTTCATGTTGGCTTAGTCCACTTGAGAATATGCGATTGGGTTAAAGGGATACTAAACCCAATTTTTTTCTTTCATGTTTCGGATAGAGCATGCAATTTTAAGCAGCTTTCTAATTTACTTCTATTATTAATGAAACTTCCAGTAAAACAATGAAATTAGTGGGTATCACTGGGAGTTTGGCTAGGACGCCATCTTATGCGGATGCACGCTGCATTGCACTGATTATATTTGTCTTGAAGAAGGACCATGATGGGGTTGAAACGTCGACATTCAATTTAATGTTATTATACATTTGGAAAATAAATTTGCACTGTTTTCTGATTCTAAAAAGTCCTGTGAGTGCCCTACACAGTCTTACATAGTCCCTATGAGGATAGCACTGAGGTGCTGACTACACTCGAGTGGAAGGAGTGCTGAGCCACCGGCTAAGTTTTATATTTATATTTATATATGGCCCTTGAATTTTATAATATATCTACATCTATCACTAATGAGAAGCAATGTCACATATTGTTATTTTATTGAAGTTTTTTCAAATTGTATATGCATTTTATTAAAGGGCCACTGTAAGTAAATATTTTCTATGCCTGTTACTAACTAACTACCCCAAATACGCTTTTTATCAATAGCATTTCATTAACATATCTCTACCGTATATCAGAAATCTTGTCTGCAAATTTAATTGTTTTCCAAACCCACTCCGTGGGTATCCTTTGCTCTGTACCAATCCGTTTACAGTACCTAGGTTTCAAAATGGCGCTTTAAACACAAAGTTATTGGTTTAAGTATTTTGAACATGCAGTGCTGAAAATAGTGGGCAGGATAACGTGACATCATCGTCGAATAAAAGATATAACTTTTAGAACGTTATGAAACTTTGTTTTGGAGAAAATATAGGTCAGTAGGTTTTAATTAATGTTTATTAACTTTAATATGTTAGTTGTTTAGCTTAAAAATTATAACAGAAAGTAATCCTTTAATAGTAGATCTATACTGATGCATTTGATGATGCAATGTGTGCAAAATAAATCTTACAAGGTTGGAGGGTTTAAGTTCAGAATTTCAGTGGTCAGAATATTTGAATGCAAATTTAAAATCTTGCATTAATGTAATTTTGTACCTGAATTTAATAAAATATTTGATTAACAAATGATGTGCACGCAAAAATAATACATATTTTTAAAGGGATATGAAACCCAAAGAAATGTATTTTGTGATTCAGACAGAGAATACCATTTAAAAAAAGTTTCCAATTTACTTCTATTATTAAACTTTCTTCATTCCCATGATATTCTGTGTTTAAGAGATACCTAGGTAGGCATCAGGAGCACTACATGACAGGAAATAGTGTATTTTAGAAATGGGCCGTCTCCTAATCATATATTCCTACTTTTCAACAAAAGATACAAAGAGGATGAAGAAAATTGATAATAAAAGTAAATTAGAAAGTTGTTTAAAATCACATGCTCTTTCTGAATCATGAAAGAAAAGTTTTGGGTTGAATATCTCTTTAAACATATAGGGCTAGATTACAAGTGAAGCACAATCAATAGAACAGACAGGGTATGTTATCTTGTACTGGGTTTCATGTTAAAGGGACAGTACACTGTAAAATTATTTTTATATTAATGTATTTTCAATGACTTGTTATACCAGCTGCAGAGTATAAAATGTAGGAGAAATTGCATTTTCAGGTTTATTTGTGTATATTAAGTATCTGGTTTTGGGCTTTTAAACCACAGCCTATTACAATGGGTTGAGTTACAGGTAATATCATATCTCATTATGTTATCACTTTGTGTACACACACTTGCTTTCTTATCTTATATTTGTCAGGAAAACTAAATCTCAATACATAGAGAGAACAATGGAAAATTATCATTTTATTACTTAACTATCATGCACCCCACTGAGATGTAATTTCTTCAGCTGGCTGTGTTTACTTAGGCTATTCAATAGCTGAGACTCCAGTATCAAAACTTTTAGTGTAGGTGGGGATACCACAAGCTAAATCAGCTATTTCAAAGGCCAAAATAGGGGATAAGGAGCTACTTGTAAACAATTTAATACACTCCAGGAGGTAAAATGGATCATTGGGAACAATTTAAATGGGAGAATTTTTTTGGGTGAACTTTCCCTTTAAGAATAATGCACAAACCATAGCATCTTAAATTGGCTGAAACTTTTTTAGCTCACCCTTTTTACTTTAGAAAGAAAGTGCAAGATAGTGCAAGTAGCGATATTAGCATGCTCATTGTGCTTGTATAACACTTGTATTGAGTTAAGTGTTTTGCACAAGCCAAATTCAAAATACCACTGCAAAATGTATCACTTTGTGAGACCTGAATTAAAACCATTGTTGCCAATAGTATAGACATAAGTGTATGAAGAATGGCACTACTTGTGCACCATCAATGTAAAAGAACCTTCAGTCTAGTAAATTTGTACACTTGTTCAATAGCTGACATGAATTTTATTGACAGCCCAGTTAAAAGTCTATTAAGGACCACATGCAAAGATGTTTTTAGCACTTTGAAACAAGGAAAAAATTATAAGCTATAAATTCAAAACGTGTATTATAATAAAGTTTTCATGTTTAACTAATGATAATAATAATAGACTATGGGCTAGATTACAAGTGAGGCACAAATGGTTTTGCGCAAGCGATATTGTCTTTTTGTGAGCCTTTTTCATAGCGCTGATATTACCAGTTGAGCGAAATAAAGCTATTTACGCTTCAATCCTTACCGCAATCTCAGAGCTGTGGTTAACTGTTTTCCAAAACAAAGCACAAAATAATTAAAAAATACATTACAAAGTACAGTTACACTCATATTAACACTGTCTAATAAAATTATTTAAAAAATATTGCACAAAAAAGTTATACGGGCTCAAAGATATGAGATCTCGGTTGTTTGAAAAAAAAAAAAAGGCAGGCAAATGGCTTTAACATTGAGACATACATATACAGTGGGGCAAAAAAGTATTTAGTCAGCCACCAATTGTGCAAGTTCTCCCACTTAAGAAGATGAGAGAGGCCTGTAATTTTCATCATAGGTATACCTCAACAATGAGAGAAAAAATGTGGAAACAAATCCAGACAAATACATTGTCTGATTTGGAAAGAATTTATTTGCATATTATGGTGGAAAATAAGTATTTGGTCACCTACAAACAAGCAAGATTTCTGGCTCTCACAGACCTGTATCTTCTTCTTTAAGAGGCTCCTCTGTCCTCCACTCATTACCTATATTAATGGCACCTGTTTGAACTTGTTATCAGTATAAAAGACACCTGTCCACAACCTCAAACAGTCACACTCCAAACGCCACTATGGTGAAGACCAAAGAGCTGTCGAAGGACACCAGAAACAAAATTGTTGACCTGCACAAGGCTGGGAAGACTGAATCTGCAATAGGCAAGCAGCTTGGTGTGAAGAAATCAACTGTGGGAGAGCTGGGACCAACTTAACAAAGGCTATCATCAGTAACACACTACGCCGCCAGTGACTCAGATCCTGCAGTGCCAGACGTGTCCCCCTGCTTAAGCCAGTACATGTCTGGGCCCATCTGAAATATGCTAGAGAGCATTTGGATGATCCAGAAGCGAATTGGGAGAATGTCATATGGTCAGATGAAACCAAAGTAGAACTGTTTGGTAGAAACACAACACGTCATGTTTGGAGGAAAGAGAATGCTGAGTTGCAACCAACAACCAAAGAACACCATACCTACTGTGAAGCATGAGGGTGGCAACATCATGCTTTGGGGCTGTTTCTCTGCAAAAGGAACAGGACGACTGATCCCTGTACATGAAAGAATGAATGGGGCCATGTATCCTGAGATTTTGAGTGCAAGCCTCCTTCCATCAGCAAGGGCATTGAAGATAAAACCTGGCTGGGTCTTTCAGCATGACAATGATCCCAAACACACCTCCCGGGCAATGAAGGAGTGGCTTCGTAAGAAGCATTTCAAGGTCCTGGAGTGGCCTAGCCAGTCTCCAGATCTCAACCCCATAGAAAACCTTTGGAGAGAGTTGAAAGTCCGTGTTGCCAAGCGACAGCCCCAAAACATCACTGCTCTAGAGGAGATCTGCATGCAGGAATGGGCCAACATACCAGCAACAGTGTGTGACAACCTTGTGAAGACTTACAGAAAACGTTTGACCTCTGTCATTGCCAACAAAGGATATATAACAAAGTATTGAGATGAACATTTGATATTGACCAAATACTTATTTTCCATCATAATTTGCAAATAAATTATTTCCAAATCAGACAATGTGATTGTCTGGATTTGTTTCCACATTTTGTCTCTCATAGTTGAGGTATACCTATGATGAAAATTACAGGCCTCTCTTATATTCTTAAGTGGGAGAACTTGCACAATTGGTGGCTGACTAAATACTTTTTTGCCCCACTGTACATTGCTAAAGATGTATTTGTGTATATATATATATATATATATATATATATATATATATATATATATTTAGAATATATGTGTACATATATATTAATGTATTTATTTGTGAATATATGTATTTACAGTCATATATACACTTATAAAACATTAATATATATGTTCACATATATAAACATATATATATATATATAAGTGCATTAGAGCCCTTCGCCATTAAAGGGTCATGAAACACAAATTCTTTCTTTCATGATTTAGAATGCATTTTTAAACAACGTTCTAATTTACTTCTATTATCTAATTTGCTTAATTATCTTGCTATCCTTTGTTGAAAAGCATATCTAGATAGGCTCAGTAGCCCCTGATTGGTGGCAGCTCATATATGCCTTGTTTGATTGGTTCGCCCATGTGCAATGCTATTTCTTCAACAAAGGATATATAAATAATAAAGCAAATTAGATAATAGAAGTAAATTATAAAGTTGTTTAAAATTGCATTCTCTATCTGAATTATGAATGAAAAATTTGGGGTTTAATGCCCCTTTAAGTAGATGTAAACATGATAAAACATATTTATGCAATATTCATATTTAATAAGGATTTTAACTATGTATTTACTGTAAATATTTCACATTTGCTAATGCGAATATGCTATGTTGTTTGTGCGATGGTTTTTTTTTCAATAATTTTTTTTCTCCATTGACATCTATGGGGAATGAGAAAATGCAATCGTGGGTGCTCGTTCCCCCCCCCAACTTTTTTCTCCATTGATTTCTAAGGGGGATACATGCACGCGCATGTGAAAACTTAAGGTTTTTTTGCTCTATTTGGGTTAATGCTAGCACAAAAAAAAATATTTTTTTTTTAAGTAGTGCAGAAAGCTTAACTCTAGCAGAGTTTTCGCAATCGTGAAAAACAAAATACCGCACCCCTTTTAATCTAGTCCTATTTATATGGTAAAATCATTATGTGGGAAACCAGTTGTAACACAAGTACGATGCTATGCAAATAAGCTATCTTGCTACTTTCTGTAGCAGATTCCTATTTACTAAGCATTATACCCAAATAATTTGTCAGTATGTGAAACCCAAACAGACTATGAGCCGATTTATCAAATGCTGGGCAGACATGATTCGCTGTAATGAATCATGTCCGCCCAACATCCCTAAATGATTTTACATTGAAATGCTTGTGCAATGCCGCTCCTAGCAGGGGGTGTCAATCATCCCGATCGGATCGGAATGATTGCAGTCTGCCACCTAAAAGGTGGTGGACGAGTTAAGGAACAGCGGTCTTATGACCGCTGCTTCTTAACTTATGTTTCCGGCGAGCCGGAAACATCAGGGGTAGATTGCAGCATCTGCTGCTTGGTGCATGCAATTTTAAGCAACTTTCTTATTTAACCCTTTTATCAATTTTTCTTTGTTCTCGTGGTATCTTTATTTGAAAAATCAGGAATGTAAGCTAACAAGCCAGCCTGTTTTTGGTTCAGAACCCTGGATAGCGCTTGCTGATTGGTGACTACATTAAGCCACCTATTATCAAGCACTACCCAGGCACTGAACCAAAAATGTCCGGCTTGTAAGCTTACATTCCTGCTTTTTCAAATAAAGATACCAAGAGAACGAAGACAAATTTATAATAGGAGTAAATTAGAAAGTTGCTTAAAATTGCATGCTCTATCTGAATCATGAAATAAATAAAATTATCCATTTAAATACGCTAAATAAATAGAATTTTGAACAACTGCAAATAATTGAAAAGCTACAACCAATCTACATGACGGTCCACGTTTGCAATGATTGACAATCAATATAGAAATACCAAATTTCTGCCAAAGTTGTTTTTACAATCAAGAGTTAGAAGTTTATACCGGAAACTACAATCATTATAATGCACTGTGCATCCGTAATATTTTTTTAGGTGGAAAATAGATCTGTAAGTAGCATGATTCATTGGATCAAACTGTTCTCTTAATAAAGTTAACATCTCTTCAGTGTTTCTTCCTGTATCTGGAAACACTGTGTACTTTGTAAACTATTGAGGGATCACAAAGGAATTGATATCACCTAATATTTATTACAGATTGAATTCAAGGGAAACAAATTTAGTAAAGTTACATCACAGTTTCAGCTTCTGAGAATACACACAAATTATGGGCCAGATAATGAGTGGCGCACAAAATATTGCTTACGTGAGCGCGATATTTGTGCTCCACTCAGTAATACCAGCGCACGCAAATGTGCACTCGTATTACAAGTTAGGTGCAATGTGAACGCGACCTCGCTTTTGCATTGCACAGAAGCTTTGTGCTCATAAGAGGGTCCTTCCATAGGCTCCAGCTGTGAGATGCAGCAACCTAGCACAGCAAAGGGGTTAAGTCGCACAGTGATGGGCAGCAGATATTAAATATATATGTATATGAATATATACCTATATATTCATGTGTTTCTATGTATATGTGTACATATTAACACATAAATATGTACATATATATTAATAGAGAACACACAGTTCCCCATATACCGCAATGTAAAGGCCGATTTTTCCTAACACCCCACATTCCCTCACTTTAACAGCTAAAAAATGCTTTGTGTCGTTATTGAAAAAAAATAAAAAAATAAGGATGCTACATTTTTTTTATTTTAATAAGGAACCTCATACAGTATTTTGGGAACAATTGTGGCACATTTTAAAAATTAACCAGACGTCAGTAGCAATAACCAGCCAAATCTTTAAAATAAGTTGTGACAAGTAAGGTTGCATGTGGAGCCTGCATGAGTGTAGACTGACCATGCACAAGGGTCATTGCCATATTGGCAGAAGGTCATATGAAAAGCATATTTGACAATGAAAATTAATTGCAAAAATTCTTCTAATTATAGTTGAAATGCACTAAACTTTATATCTGTTTATAAATATACAAGTGAATATTGTTTTGTTCACTTGTAGAGTGAACAAATTTCTATTTTATTACTACAAATAAATATATATTCTTATATACAAACACACTTCAAATGAGTAAGTCTTTAGCTAGGTAAGTGTTACACAAGTGTTACACAACCTACCCTTACACACAGATCTACACACTGCATAACTCTTGCTTGTATTTTTGGTCCTTTTTCATTTTGCAGTTTTTTAATTTTTTTTCTAAGATTTTAAGAAATTTAATTGACATGATAATTTTTATATCTCTTTATGCAAATTTATAGCTAACAGCTTATTGATAGAACCATGAGACTGTCTAAACTTCTATATGGTAACAGGCATTTCTGATTTAGAAATCATATAATGTATATTTTCACTTGATTGGATTGATCCCATTTTTTACTCACACAATTTAAGGAAAACAAATCTAATAGTACTAAAATGTATCACAAAGAGTGCAACTAATAAGATAGATGCAGCCTTTGAGAGAGTTTTCTAAATATTTTTTGAGACTATACACATAAGCATTTTAAATAATTCCTGCCTTCTTTCATTTTATAACACATTTGATTATTCCATATACTTCTCAACAATAAGTATCTGAATAGTTGCAAGAACTGTTTGGAATTTGTTACACAGGAATTTTAATGGGAAATAACCTTTGCATTTTCAGGACCATGGACAGCAGTACTGTTTTTTATTGTGCACTAGGAAATCATGACACAATTTGATGGGGAAAAGTTTGCAGATTACGTGTCCCAGATGTGCATATTTCATATATTCTCATATTTGAAAGGATACTTGGAATAATTGTAATGTTTTAAAGAATGTAATTAGAAATTAAAGGGATGTAATGGGTCTAGTCTGATTTATGGGAGGTTTTTATAAGGTCATAAACCATTTTGATCAGTTAAAATACTACTGATTTACAGCTTTTTAAAATGTTATTCCAATCATATTATGTTATTATTATTATAAACATAATTTACAACATCAGAAACATAATACATAATTACAACAGCAGAAAGCCTTTAAGATTAATCAGTGTTGACATGCATTGTTTATTATCAATAAAAGCACATAATGCAACTTCTTATGTAACCAGAAGAGAACCAATTCTAAGATTATTGTCATGTCTTTTGTGGTTCTCTAGTTTGGGAATGATGTATTAAAATTCTCATTCACATATTTTTCACATGTAAGGAATTCTGATTTGACAAGGTATTTATTTTGCAAACATTTCTAGTAACACTCCCTATGGCCCAGAAATACATATAGGAAACAAGTAATTAACATCATTTAACATTCAAACTTCCACTTTCAATTAACCTTCTAAAATACATATGCTTGTCAATTTCATTCAGTACATTCAATTTGTTTAGGTATTTGTTTTCTAGCAATATCATTGTACATTGTTAAGTGGTAGATGGTGACTGCTGTTCTCACAAATTTAATTTGAATTATAGCTATTCAATGTTTTCTTCTTATTTCAAGGGGTATTCAAGTAAAAATGTATATTGACATATTTGCATAAAGATATTTAAGTGCCAGCTACTAAGTGAAAAAGAAAATCAAAATTCTAACTTATCTGAAAACTTTCATGAAAAAGTCATAATAATGACTAATTAAAAGTGATTCACTCTAAAAACATTCAGAAAGAAAGATAGAAAGAAGGGAAGAAATAATCATATTTTTTCAGTCTAAGGTTATAGTGATATGGTAAATCTGGTGTGAACGCCAGTCCATTTCAAGGTTTAAAGAATTCTGTGAAACCAACGATCCTAACAGTCTTGCTAATTAATGTCATGTGCTCCCCTTCCTTAAAGATTCAAACTTGTGAAAATTATTAAATTGCTACACTTTTATGACTCTCATTTAACCCTGCTCTTTTCAATCTATTGAAACGGCTATAAACTAACATTTGAAACAAGAATTACACCACAATACAAGCCCTTTATTTATGTTCATTTTAATATATACACATTCTCCTTCTACAAAATATCTACATAATTGACAACTGTAACAATGTTGGGGTATAGATGATTTCATTCTTCTCCAACATGACTGTCTGCATCTCTTACTTCAGTGCCACATTGTCTTCTATTGATTTCTCTCTCTGAGTATCTCAAGGGACAAATCTTGGGGCCACAACTTTCTTTTCTCTACTAAAACGTCTATGCAGATTACAGTCAATTATATTTTTATACTTCTGAACTTATCAATGCAACGTAGACATAAATATTAGAGTATCTTACATAATTTAGTCATGGATAACATTCTATCCTCAACAATGTAACTTTGAACTGATAATAATCTATTTAAAGCTTTTCTACATTGCCACTTTTAATATAGAATTCAGGGGTTCCATTATAATCCAGGACAAGTGCCACACTCTCTCCCTGATGGTTTATGTCTCCAAAACCTGCCTCTTCTTCTTCAGCTGCATTTTAAATATGTGTCAATTCCTTTGTCATTGGGCCTGATATCGCTGCTCAGGTGAGATGATCTATGAAGTCTTTATCTTGAGAAATGTTTATGTTGTTGTGTAGTGTTCTTTATGTGAAAAAGAGACTCCATTGCAATACAAGGTCTAAAAAAATCTTAAAAGAGTTTGCATGATAACTCTCTTCATGCTTTTTTGTTTGTTTTGAATATTAGGCGCATTGTCACTCTTATTTCAAACCTTATTTGCTTCTGCCTAGACTAGTGAAACTTGCTACTCTCTGATGTTCCTAATTCTCATTTTTAAATTCTCATTCTGCTGATTCCCTACTGTTCTGAATTCCTTAACTGGCTTCCCATTTACTCATATGTAGTCTTTGCTCCTTCTTGGATTCTTATTCTTAGATTTTTGAATACACTTTGTTGTTTCTTACATGCTGTTCTCGGTATTTGCTACCCCATTTTGGCTTGTTGTGCAATACTTTAATAACAATTAAAACCCATCTGAAAAGTTGCCTCCTTAAAGAAGCATATTATTATTATTATGATTCTTTATTTATACAGCACCAGCAGATTCCGCAGCGCTGTCCATGGGTATAAAGATAAAAGTACAACGGTGAGACATCTATACTATAATTGCGTTTGTAATGTCCGTCGCCATCGGCAGTTGCGCACACATCCTCAAAGGAATGTTGGCAGCGAGAGACAGCCAACAGAATGTTGGATGCGCGCGCAGCCAAAAGAATTCATTGCTGCATCCAGGTGGTTTCCGAAAATGGCAGGGTGATGCAGTGGATTCTTTCACCACCCTGCCATTTTCGGAATCCACCGGGATGCAGCCAAGGCAAACGGAGCATTTAAAAAAAAAAAAAAAAAAACTGCCTGCAATAAGTATGAAAAAAACACCTAAGCGCCCGCAATAGTATTTGAAAAAAACAACAACTAACCGCCCGTACAAAGTATTAAGAAAAAAAATAAACTAACCGCCCGGACGAAGTATTAAAAGGCCAGTAAACATAGAAAATAATGTTATATAATACTGCACATAGTGCAGAATTATATAACATTATTTTAGTGCTAGCTTTATAAAACATAATATGGCCGGGCATTTTTTATTACAAAAGAGGCTTTTTCAGACCCGCCCTCTGTGCTCTACTGACAGAGCGGGAGCAAGCTACAGTGAGTGTAATGGAGCGGTCGGGCCGGGCTGTGACTAGACAGCTGGCCAGATGCGCTTTGAGGGAAAACCAGACCCGCTCAGTAGAGCACAGAAGGTGGGTCTAAAAAACCCTCTTTTGTAATAAAAAATGCCCGGCAATATTAAGTTTTATAAAGCTAGCACTAAAATAATGCTATCTAATTCTGCACTATGTGGCCCTTTAAGAAAAAAAACCCAACTACCTAATAAAATTATTAACCCTTAAAATCCGCAAACCCCAACATCACAAACTACATAATACATTTATTAACCCCTAAACCGCCAACACATTAAACCTAATTTACCTATTAACTCCTATACCGCCAACCCCCACAACGCAAAAAAATTATTTAATGACTAAGCCCCCTAACCCAACACCCCCTAAATTAACCCCTTAATTACAATAAAAAATAAACGACATTACAATAAAAAAACAAAAAATTACATTACATTAATCTAATTACAAAAAATAAAAAAAGGCTATTACAAAAAATAATAAACACATTATCCAAAATAAAAAAATGAAACTAAGCTAACTAGGCTAATCCCTATGAAAATAAAAAAGCCCCCCAAAATAAAAACACCCCCTAATCTAATGCTAAACTACCAATAGCCCTTTAAAGGGCTTTTTGTTGGGCATTGCCCTAAGTTAAATAGCTCTTTTACATTAAAAATAAACAAAGTCCCCCCCTAACAGTAAAACCCCTTACACACCAAACCCCCCAAACTAAAAAAAAAACTAACACTAATAAACCTAATCTACCCATTGCCCTGAAAAGGTCATTTGTATGGGCATTGCCCTTAAAAGGGCATTTAGCTCTTTTCACTGCTCTTAAAAGGGCATTCAGCTCTTTTTCCAAGTGCCCAAAAAAAGTTACAAAAAAAAAATAAATATGTTAAAAAAACACTAAAGCCCCAAATAGGTACTCATGGTTTCAGAAGTCTGGCGGAGAAGGTCTTCTTCCAGACAGGTCCATCATCTTCATCCACAGCGAAGGCAGCGAGGAACAGTCTTCCCAGAAGAGCTGATCCTCGGGGGTAGTCATCGGCGGCGGTGGCACTCCTCGGTGGCGGCCCTCGGTGAAGACGTAGAGGTTCCTCTTCATGCGATCGTCCGCCGTGCACTGAAGAAAAAATTCAAGGTACCCCATATTTATTGTGGTACCTTGAATTCCTATTGGCTGATATTTTCAAAATCAGCCAATAGGATGAGAGCTACTGAAATCTTATTGGCTGATTTGAACAGCCAATAGGATTTCAGTAGCTCTCATTCTATTGGCTGTTTTGAAAAATTCAGCAGCCAATAGAATGAGAGCTAGTGAAATCTTATTGGCTGATTTGAACAGCCAATATGATTTTAGTAGCTCTAATCCTATTGGCTGTTTTGAAAAATTCAGCCAATAGGAAAGCAAGATACTCCAAATTGATTGCAGTACCTTGCATTCTTTCTTCAGTATACCATGGACAATTGAATGAACTGGAACCTCCATGTCGCAGAGGACCGCTGCCACTGAGGATTGCCACATCTGGGAAGACCACTCCGGACCTCAACTCCGCGCTGCCTTTGCTGTGGATGAAGATAATGGACGCGTCTGGAAGAAGACCTTCTCCGCCGGACTTCTGAAACCGTGAGTACCTATTTGGGGCTTTAGTGTTAGTTTTTTTTTTTTTAACTTAGGTTTTTTTGGGCACTTGCAAAAAGAGCTGAATGCCCTTTTTAGGGCAGTGAAAAAGAGCTAAATGCCCTTTTCAGGGCAATGCCCATACAAATGCCCTTTTCAGGGCAATGGGTAGTTTAGGTTTTTTTAGTGTTAGGTTTTTTATTTTGGGGGGTTTGGTGGGTGGGGTTTTTAACTGTTACGGGGGGACTTTTTACATTTTTAATGTAAAAGAGCTGTTTAACTTAGGGCAATGCCCTACAAAAAGCCATTTTAAGGGCTATTGGTAGTATAGCATTAGATTAGAGGGTGTTTTTATTTTGGGGGGGCTTTTTTATTTTCATAGGGATTAGGTTTAATTTTTTTATTTTGGATAATGTGTTTATTTTTTTCTGTAGTTCTATTTCTTATTTTTTGTATTTACAACATATAGACTGCCATCTGGGCAAGCTTACCAACTAGTTATAATATAAGACACATTTAACAGACAAATACAGGGGGAATTGAGGACCCTATTCCAGTGGGAACTTACAATCTAGATGGGTAGGAGGATGGGAAACAGGTTGTGGGGACTGCAAAGGTGAGAATGATGTTAGTGAGAAGTTAGATGAGGGCAACTGTTAGGTAAGTGAAATTTACTGAGTCAGGTGATAAGCTTCCCTGAACAAAAAGGTCTTTAGGGAGCGTTTGAAGGAGGACAGGTTAGGAAAAATCTGACAGCTCGAGGAAGTGCATTTCAGAGGGTCGGTGCCGCAAGAGAGAAGTCCTTTAGTCTAGCATGGGAGGAGGTGATGGTAGAGGATGCAAGGAGCAGGTCATTGTTGGATATTAGGGGGTGAGCTGAAGTATATTTGTTGATGAGTTAGACAGGTAGGGTGGGACAGCATTGGTAAGGGCTTTTTAGGTCAGGGTGAGAATTTTTAATTTAATTCTTGTGAATGGGGAGCCAGTGAAAGGACTCGCAGAGAGGTGCAGCAGTTACAGAGCATCAGGAGAGGTGGATTAGCCTGGCAGAGGCATTTAGGATGGATTGAACATATATACAGGTGGCCCTCGTTTTACAACGGTTCAATTTACACCGTTTCAGAATAACAACCTTTTTTTTCCAGTCATGTGACTGCTATTGAAAAGCATTGAGAAGCAGTGCATTTATTAAAATAGCCAGTAGATGGAGCTGTCTGCTTGTGTTGCAGCAAAGCCAAGCAAGCTGAAATTAATCAGTTTAACCAGACCTGAGCTATTGAGCAGATTTCAAAGGAACAAGATATTCCTGTCTATAAATCAGTCCAGATTGGAATGCATAGAAAGAACTGTTTGCAGAAAAATGCAAGTGAAGGCTGTGTTGTGTGATTATTTTATTAGGTTTATAATGCTGTTTAGCAAATGTTTTTGTTCATTTAACTTAGTTTAATTATATATTCTGTGTTGTGTGATTATTTAATTAGGTTTATAATGTTGTTTAGCATTTAAAGTCTTCATTTCAAAGCTTTAAAAATAATGTATTAGGTGTTACTTATGACAACTTTGAGAGGGGCCTGGAACCTATATCCCTCACTTCCCATTGACTTACATTATAAACTGGGTTTCAATTTACAATGGTTTCAATTTACAACCATTCCTTCTGGAACCTAACCCCGGCTTAAACTGAGGGCTACCTGTATTCAAATATATTGATTTAAAAATACATTTATTTAAAGTTTCTGAATATATTTTATTAATTAATTTATCATTTTATCTCAGCTGCCACTATAACAAATCGTGTAACCAAATGGAGTTCTTTAATATTGAAGGATATGAGGTAAAGTAGTTTATTTGGATCTGGTCAATTCTATATCACTTTAAGGTTCTATTCAGTTTCTTTATGAATCTTGGAATAATTTTAATTACAAGGACAGGAAAGCCTTGTGAGTATTTTCTCACCAACCAACATACTTTATTAGATTCTAGGCCATTGCGTTTTGTCTTTTTCTATATATTTGTATTAGCAGAGCAATGAAGAGATGTTTACATAAAAAGGGTTATACAAATAAAGAAAAATACACAATTAAATTGATATAAGCAGAAGGATTCTCATGTGTTCAAAGTCCAGAATTGGAAACCTTTATTGTAATGAGATTTTTCAATAATTTCTTTATAGAATTTTTATATTTCTGTTGAATTAAGTTTGAAAACAATGACCCCACAACATATTAGATACTAGACTTGATTTTGACTCCAGTGGAAAGGAAGATGTCAGCTATAATCAAATTTGACTTTAGGGATGTTAGTTACAGGGATTTTAAACACTTTGAGATCAGTGACGTGCAGTGAGGTCAGAGGCTGATGAGGCACTAGATATGATACGACGGAGAAACACATGTACAGAGGGCCTCAAGTACCCCCAACAGGGCAGGTTTAAATGATAGCTGAACCAGTACACAGGTGACATAATCAGGTGATGGGTGAGAGCAAGTTAGTAACAACTGAGTTACTGATCAGCTGATTACTTCACCTGTGCACTGATTCAGCTATAATGAAAACCTGGCCTGTTGGGGGTACTTGAGGACCATTGTTGAGAAACACTGCACTGCACTCATTGGAAATGTATTGATTACCTGGAGAATAAAGCACGCATACTCTGCTCACTGACACCCACACACACACACTCTGCTCACATACACACTCACACAATTCTGTGGCACAGTGCCAGTTACTAAGCAATTAGAATGATACACAATCTCTTCTCTACTCACTACTGTATTGTAAAAATAGAAATAATTTACCATACAAATTTTATACAAAGGACAAGTTATCAACACTGCCAACACAGCTGCTGCAATATGGTGTTCAAGAAACGCACGTGCACATCCCACTTAGGTATGCTCTTCAACAAAGGACACCAAAGGATACCAAAAGAATTAAGTACATAATAAAAGTAAAATAGAAAGTTTATTTATTTTTTGTGTGCAATTTCTATCTGAATGATGGAAATGTAAATATGACTTCCATGTTCCTTTCAAAAATTAATTTGATTGGCTGACATGGGGCCAATAACAGTTGATGCTAATAAAAGTTTAATTTCAAATGTCTCCCTTTGACTATGTGTTTAACCAGTTACTGTTTAAGCAGTTAACATTTAACTGCAATAATTACATATATTTTTTAAATGACTCATTATCTCCTTTTTATTAATATAAACTTGTATTAAAGCAGCACATATTAAAAACACAATGCAACAGCTTTCAATTGATTTGTGAATTACAAGTTAACAGCAGTCTTTAAATAAATGGAGACACAGAGAAAAACAAAAATAGATACTGCATCCTCTGGCTGAACAGACATAACATATATGGAGCTTGTACCTAATTAAATAAAATAACCATGAAAAAGGGAGGCTTAGCAATATTCAATGTCAAAAACGTTAATTTAAATAATGTGGACACTGAACACTTAACTTCAAACTCTGGGTTTTAAATTATGTATTTAAATTTGAATTGACCCTTTGACTTCCCGTCAGTATTGGGTTATGTTCACTTACTGTCCCCCTGTTAATGAGCTGTATCTGAACACATTGTGTGAATCACAAGAGATGTAGAATACTACTTTACTCTTCTGCTTGGTGTCATCTGTTCTTAGGTTACCTCAGCTTCCAGTTGTGTCACATGACCCTGCTCACTGCATCCTCCTTCTGATTAATCTATATATCCTTCACTTGCTAGGAGGCATCAAGAGTGGTGCCTCCTATTGGTCCCAATTTTTGCTGCTAATATATTGACAGAACACAGGTGGCGCTGCAGCACAGCTTTTCCATTGGCCCATGTACTGCAATGGAGAGAAGCATTCCTGTACCTGCCTCTTCATAGCATTACATGGGGGGAAAAAAAATTTTTTGGACTTTTTTTTTTTGTTTTAATTAAAATTTAATTAAGCTTTGGCCACATATGGCAGGGTAGGCACTGCCTCCCCTGCCTCTTATGAGTGCACGTCCCTGTTTGAGATGGTAATATAAAATGATACATTTTATATATAAAACAACTCTGCAATATACTTTCATTATTTATTTTGTCCTCTTTGCCTGTAATTCCATTCTGAAATTGTGAGCTTTTCAGTTCCTGTTAGAAATGGAAGTGCAGCACACTGTTAAATCCAGCACAACCATTGGCTGCACACTCTAGTGACCTATTTATAACTGTCCCTAATTGGCCACAGCAGAGAAGGTAACACAGGTTACAACATGGCAGCTCCCAGTGTTTTATAGACACTAAAACTTTATACTTATTTTGTCACTTTTTAAACAACTAATGAAACTTTAAAAAATACATCTACATGTTAGTCATGGACTAATCTTTTCTTTGAATACATCATTCTATCTAGCGTGTATTTAGTGTTTAATGTCCCTTTAAGGTATTTACAATAGAACTTGAATAAATACCACACATTGCTACTGAACACAAAATCGCGTTTGCTGCTGAAGATCACACAAGTTTGTGATCTAGTCCATTTTCTTCTGAACTCTACCCTATTTATGTTTCTTTATTTTTTTTCTGAGAACAGTTTTATAATTTATACATCATATACCCATTTTTAAGGCTTAAATGGATAGTCTATTCAAAAATAAACTTTTATGATTCAGATAGAGCAGCAATTTTAAGCAATTTTCTTATTTACTCCTATTATTAATTTTTCTTTGTTCTTTTTGTATCCTTTTTAAAAAAAGCTGGAAAGTAAGCTGAGGAGCCGGACCAATTTTTGTTCAGCACCTGGGTAGCACTTGCTGATTGGATCTGGCTACATTAAAGGGATATGAAACCCAAATTTTTTTTCTTTCATGATTCAGATAGAACTTGCAATTTTAAGCAATTTCCTAATTTACTCCTTTTATCAAATTTTCTTTGTTCTCTTGGTATGCTTTGTTGAATGAGTAGCAATACACTACTGGTTGCTGACTGAACACATGGGTGAGCCAATGATAATCAGTAAATATATGCAGCAACCAATCACCAGCTAGAACCTAAGTTCTTTGTTGTTCCTGAGCTTTCCTAGATAAACCTTTCAGCAAAGGATAACAAGAAAAGGAAGCAAATTAAATAATTGAAGTTAATTGGAAAGTTGTTTAAAATTGTATTCTCTATCTGATTCATTAAAGAAAATGTTTAAGACACCAATCCCTTTAAGACACCAATCAGCAAGTGCTTCCCAGGTGCTGAACCAAAAATGGGCTGGCTTCTAAGCTTACATTTTTGCTTTTCAAAATAAAGATTTCAAGAGAACAAAGAAAAATTGCTAATAGGAGTAAATTAGAAAGTTGCTTAAACTGCATGCTCTATATGAATCATGAAAATGTAATTTTGACTAGACTATCCATTTAAAATGTTTGTGTGTGTGAATTCTGGCTAATATACACATATACTATTTGTATATAATATTTATACTTTTAATTGCATGAGTTAAAGGGTCATGAAACCCACAATTTTTGTTTCATGATTCAGATAGAGAATACAAACAACTTTCCAATTTACTTCTAGTATCTAATTTGCTTCATTCTTTAGATATCCTTTGTTGAAGAAATATCAATGCACATGGTTGAGCCAATCACACGAGGCATCTATGTGCAGCCATCAATCAGCAGCTTCTGAGCCTAGCTAGATATGCTTTTCAACAAAGGATATCAAGAGAATGAAGCAATTTAGATAATAGAAGCAAATTGGAAACTTGTTTAAAATTGTATTCTCTATCTGAGCCATGAAAGAGAAAAAATGTGGGTTTCATGTCCCTTTAATGTCATTAGCTCTTTCATACCTGCCCTTGAACTATTTTACAAAAGCTGTAGTGCATGCAAGTAATTCAGTTGAATATATTACTAGGAAAATATGTCATAAAAACTTGTTTTTGTTCAACATTAACAGCCATACATCTGCTTAGTTACAGTGCAAGGGCTTTTTTTTATTTCCAATATTTTTCATGTCTATTAGGTATCCATATTATTTTCATAACTTGTTTTTTTTTTAAGTAAATACACATTTCAGTTGCAAATATGAGAACAAGAAACAGCTGAAATGATTAAATTATCCAATACAGAATACCAATTTTGGCAAGCATTTCTATTGTTACTTTTTTACCTTTCTGGAGATTAGTAAAACGGCTTATACAAGCAATTTTAGAAACCATGGATTTATTACTTTTTACTTTCAGATCGTCCTGGCACAGAGTAAAAAACACAATTTTATAATTTTAAGTGGAGAATAATGTTCCTTTTTATTAAAATGAAAATGACACACCACTGCATCTCTAACTTGATTTAGTGTTTTTATTAGTTATATAAACTGTTTTAATACCACACTAACTATTGCTTTCTCCTTAGGGTTTTCATTGTTTTCATATCCAAGAAACAAATTGATAATTCAAAAAATAAATAAAAAAATTAAGTATTTCTTAGTTGTTTGCTGACTGCATAGCAGTAATCAGTCACAACAGGGTTACCACAATAGGCAAGATAATATTTGGATTCTTATCAATTTCACTATATGGCTAAATATTATTGCCATGTACTGAAATTCCTTTGGTGTTATTGCTTGATTTTAATTGTGATTATAAAATGTGAACAATGTGCATCCTAAACCACAATTAAACACCTGCTGTATTTGTTGTGTATATATGTGCTCTGATATACTGGGTACTTAAATACTGCTGATTCAGATGCGTCAAGTAAACAACATAGTTTTGGAACAAATGTTTGTTAAAATAAAAAAAAAAAGCATAGGAAAATGTTATTCTGTTCTAGTCACATAAAAAAAAATCGTACCTGCATAATTTTCCAGTTGCATTATAGTAACAGATTTGAATGGCCTACTTAGCCGCATTTTGTTTAGTCAAATATGTTTGACATGGTAAATTGTAGTTACAATTGCATATAGAGGCTGTCAAATAAATTAGCTGCTATATTACAAATAAGACCTACTAGGATAATTTATCAAGACTTAGCATTTTAAAGGTACCGTGCAGATTCATTGACCATGCTGATATGGTACACCCTGTTGTATTGTACAATAATTACCAACAGAACCTTTGATGAAAATCTGACATATGGTATAGTATTGTGATACCATTAGGATACAAGGTAGAGTGCACATGTTTAAACCAGACATATTCTGATGCAGACAGATCAAACTATCCAGGAATGAAAAATATTATTTTAAGCAAGTGATTATGTGACAACAATGTAGCTTTTTATTTAGACTTTATTTTATGTTACAATTAAATAATACTAATACTAACAGAATGTTCATAATTATATGGTCATTTTGTAGTTTGACAGTATTTGTTTTTCTACAGTACTTTCATTTTCGTCATGATGCTCAGACACTTTAGGCTGGCTGAGCATCATGGGAAATGTAGTTGCAAAACATCTGGGGAGAAAAGGTTGCTGACCCCTGATCTACAAGGCGTAAAGCCAAAATATTATAATGGAGTTGTTGCTATTTTTTAATAGGTGAATAAATTTACATATTTCCTCAGCCCTCAGGAAATAGAGAAATAGGGTAGAGTTATTAAGTTAAACATTGAATTCCACGTAAAGGCCTATATTACAAATGGAGCACACAAAAAAATATTTTTTTGCGGTATTGCGTGTTAACATTGCTTGAACACAATTAATAGGGCTTCTATTTTAGTGTTCATATTACAATTCCAAAGTAATTTTTTATTTTTTAAGCCAGTGTTTCCCAACCACGGTCCTGAAGTACCCATAACAGGCCTGGTTTTCAGTATAGCTGAACCTGTGCACAGGTGAAGTAATCAGCTGATCAGTAACCAACCTGCTCTCATCCATAAACTGATTATTTCACCTGTGCTCTAGTTCAGCTATAATGAAAACCAGGACTGTTGGGGGTACTTGAGGACTGCGGTTGGGAAACACTGGTTTAAGCGATAGTCTGGCGTGCACTAGCATCTTTATGCCAGGTGCACTATATGATATAGTCTATATCCCTCATATAACAGACTTCTAGTCTAAAGTAAAATTCCTGTCAGATAACGCTCTAGCAGCATGCTTATGGGGTGCTAAGACAGTGGCGCACAATTAGTGGAATTCTTCATGTAGTTCTGTGCTATACTATTAATAATAATGGTTTACTTCAGACCTTCAAGGGACATGAACGCCAAAAACGTTCTTTGATGGATTAGATAGAGTATACATTTTAAAACATCATTTCAGTATACTTCTATTATCAATTTTGCTTCATTCTCTTGGTATCCTTTGTGGAAGAAACATCAATGCACTACTGGGAGCTAGCTGAACACATTAGTAAGCCAAGGTCAAAAGTCATATGTACAGCTACCAATCAGCAACTAGCTCCCACCTCCTGACCCTACCTAGGTTTGCTTTTCAACAAACAATACCAAGAGAACTAAGAAAATAAAATAGAACTAAAAGTTATTTAAAATTGTATGCTGTATCTAAATCATAAAATAAAAAAATTGGGTTTATGTCCCTTTAAAAAGCCCTAAACTTAGGCACTCTGTATTTAACTTCCTCTCTGTTTAGTATTGGACGTTCATTATTGTTTGTACTTAACAAATATCTCAATAAAAAATTATTATAAAAAAAAAAAAGCGCTAAACTTTACAGCTGTGTTTTGAATTGTGCTGTTAGTGTTTTTTGTGCTTTCCATTAAAAGTATAGTGATAAAAAAAGTTTCAGTTTCAGGTGCTTTGGTTTAAATATTTATTTTGTATTCAGATAATTTTCAATAAAGTGCTTAATTGTCAATATATGATATGCGTATATGAAAAATTACTTTATTGTTCCTTTACAAAAGTAACTTCTTCTTATAGGTTTTCAGGTCCTCCCTGCTGTTAATATCATCAGGAGCAAGAAGCTAAAAGATTAATTAAATTACTGAAGATACATACAGAAAGAAAAGCCTGACATTGCTGTATGCCGACAGCATACGCTATCGGCATTTATCATTGCACAAGCAGTTCTGGTGAACTACTTGTGCAATGCTGCCCCCTGCAGATTCGCGGCCAATTGGCCGCTAGCAGGGGGGGCGGAGTCTGTCCATGCAGGAATATGGATGCGTAGATTGCTAGCTCCGTACAAACATCTTCCCATCGTTATATTAAAAATATGTTGAAATAGCTATATATTCAAGGTGACCTCTCCTAATACTTCAGGAATCGACATAGTCTAAAAACGGATGATTTTGCAACCGCTCTTAGGAGATACAGTCCACTGAATAAAGATAGGCCGCAATCATAACGGCCGACACGCCTAAGTTAATGCGGACGTAGGTGAAGCTGAAATACAGATGCCGCCTTTCTTCAAGCCCCAAACGAAATTCAAAAGGGTTTCCACTAAAAACAAGTAGCACTACATATTTGATCAGATGTGATCACATATACATATATACCTACGGAGCTCCGGCAACTAACTGCAGTACTCTACACCGAGGCCTCATCTGCGGCCTAGATCAAATGGAGACCCACAAGAGAATGTGAGTACTGATCATAAAATAGACAAGAACGCGATATGAAAATAAATCAAATATCATCCACATATATACAGAGCAGACACTTTTTTGCTCATATGATATGTGAAAGGGAAACTTATATAAGACCCTGATATTAAAGCACTTAAGAAAAAAATAGCTCTCCGGATCTGAAATTGAATATTCAAGAAGGACGATAAACACTAAATACACGTCTGATAAATAAAAGTTAAATATATACTTTATAAGATGGCATCTAAAAGACACACTAAAGGGGATAAAAACAATAAAACCCTAACACAATCAAGCACTCTAAATACCTTCTTTTCTACACGAGAACACATTGAAAAGGAGATGAGGAACTCATCACCTATAAAAAAAAAGATCTGACATCACAGCCACAACAGACAAAAGAACCTACAACACTCACACAGGAGCATTTATCACAAATGCATGAGACAATACAAAATGTATCATCCAAGTCGGATATTGCCGACCTGAAATCCTTTATAAAATCAGAAATCACAGTAATTAGAAGGGATATTAACAACCTTGGCTCTAGAATACTAGAGGACTTAGAGGAAAGTGAAGACACTCTAACTACAAGGGTACATTCAGCTGATACAATCTTTACAGGATAAAGTAGAGAACCTCAAGAATCAAGGAAGACGCAATAATCTGAGAATTCAATGTATATCAGAAGACATAGAACCAACAAAAATACATACATACCTTATATAATAGTTTAATACTATAACAAAAACCACCCAAATATCAGAGATCTCGATCGAAAGGGGCCAAAGAACCTTAGGCTCAAACCTCAAGCATCTGCTCCACCGAGAGATGTCATAGTTACATTTCTTCACTACAGAGTCAGAGAACTTATATGGACATTGGCCAGAACTTGATTCTTCACCTCAGTATTACAGGACAACAAAATCAAGTACAGATGGGGATTCCCCTTCAGTGTCAAAATAACACACTCAGGGAAACAATATGTATACAAAGAACCCTCTGATTTGGCCTTGATCTCAAGGAACCTGAACATTAACATTCCAGCTCCAAATACAACAGAGGAAGACCCCACTTTACAATCACTGTCAAAGACATACCCACTTAAGGAACAATGCTTACACTGGAATACAGTGCACCGAAAGAAGGATCAAAATTCAACTAAAAACAAAGTTCCACTAACAGCCTGAAAAAGGACCAATTATAACCCATTACCAACAACTAAGACATCAGAAGGATAAGTACTTGCAAATTGTATTTATCTAACATTTTAGGACAGTCTTTAGAGGTAGAACATAAAAGTGATCTACTATGTGAGCTAACTATACATATAGGGCCCGATGCGATATGCAGCGTCGCCCGCAAAAGCCGGCGACACCAAATTTTGCGCTGGTTTGGTATCACATATATGGTGTAACATAGAAGTTACGCTCGTATATTTCTGCCTTCGGCCGTAGTTTTTTGGCCCATAGACAGGTATACCAAACCCGCGCAGTTTGGTATCCAATATACAGCGTAAGGACTTACGTGGTGAAAATGGAGAAATCTTACTCCATTTTCACCTCGCCACAAATTGCAGGCATAGTAAGCCTTACGCTGAGTATTGGAGCCCCGTAGCTCCCTAAACTACCTGCAAAATAAAACCTAACACCTAACGCATGCACAATGTCTATCTACCTGTCAACCGCAATCCCCCGCCGCAATCCCTAATAAAGTGCTTAACCCCTAAACCGCCGCTCCCGGACTTCGCCGCCACCTACATTAAATGTCTAACCCCCTAATGTGATCCCCCTACACTGCCGCCACCTACATTAATATTATTAACCCCTAATGTAATCCCCCTACACCGCCGCCATCTATATTAAAATTATTACCCCCTAATGTGAGCCCTCTACCCCGCCGCCACCTATTTTAACTACATTACCCCCTAATCTAATCCCTGTACACCGCCGCCACCTACATTAACTATATTACCCCCTAATCTAATCCCCCTACCACGCCGCCACCTATATTAAAATGATAAACCCCAAATCTAATCCCCATACACCGCCGCCACCTATAATAAATGTATTACCCCCTAAAATACTAAAATGTCCCTACCCTAAACCCTGAAAAGGGCCTTTTGCGGGGCATTGCCCCAAAGTAACCAGCTCTATTACCAGCCCTTAAAAGGGCCTTTTGTGGGGCATTGTCCCAAAGTAATCAGTTCTTTTACCTGTAATCTGACCCCGCTACACCGCCGCCACCTATATTAAATATATTAACCCCTAATCTAATCTCCCTACACCGCCGCCACCTATATTAAATATATTAACCCCTAATCTGACCCCCCTACACCGCCGCCACCTATATTAAATACATTAACCCTAATTATATTAGGGTTAATATAGTTAATATAGTTATTATATATATTAACTATATTAACCCTATCTAGCCCTAACACCCCTAACTTAATTATTATTGCAATAAATCTAAATAATATTAATCTTATTAACTAAAATATTCATATTTAAAACTAAACACTTACCTATAAAATAAACTCTAAGATAGCTACAATATAATTAATAATTACATTGTAGCTATTTTAGGGTTTATATTTATTTTACAGGTAACTTGGTATTTATTTTAACTAGGTACAACAGCTATTAAATAGTTAATAACTATTTAATAGTTACCTAGTTAAAATAATGACCAATTTACCTGTAAAATATATCCTAACCTAAGTTACAAATACACCTACACTATCAATAAATTAATTAAATAAACTACAATGATCTAAACTAAAATATAATTAAATACACTAAACTAAATTACAAAAACAAACAAACACTAAATTACAAAAAATAAAAGATTACAAGAATTTTAAGCTAATTACACGTAATCTAAGCCCCCTAATAAAATAACAAAGCCCCCCAATATAAAAAAATGTCCCTACACTAAACTAAATTAGAAAAAGTAATCAGCTCTATTACCAGCCCTTAAAAGGGCCTTTTGTGGGGCATTGCCCCAAAGTAATCAGCTCTTTTACCTGTGAAAAAAAGAACAACCCCCCCATTACAACCCACACCCACACACCCCTACTCTAAAACCCACCCTATCCCCCCTTAAAAAGGCGGAGAAGTCTTCTTCCAGGCAGCGACATCTTCTTCTTCCAGGAACCAGCCGGCGCGGAGCGGAGGAGTTGAAGACCGATAACCGCGGAGCTGAAGACCGTCCTCTCTGGAACTGAAGACCGGCGATGCAGGAACTGAAGATCGGCAACGCTGGAACTGAAGACTGGAGCCATGGAGCGTGGAGGATCTTCTTCATACGATCGCCGCCGTACACTGAATCGGAATTCATGGTATGCGATTAAAAATGGCGTCCCTTAAATTCCTATTGGCTGATTTGAGCCTTCAAATTCAAATCAGCCAATCGGATGAAAGCAACTTTAATTCTATTGGCTGATTTGATTAGCCAATAGAATAAGAGCTACTGTAATTCTATTGGCTATTCTAATCAGCAAATAGAATTACAGTAGCTCTTATTCTATTGGCTATTCAAATCAGCCAATAGAATTAAAGTAGCTTTCATCCGATTGGCTTATTTGAATTTGAAGGCTCAAATCAGCCAATAGGAATTAAAGGGACACCATTTTAAATTGCGTACCTTGAATTCCGATTCAGTGTATGGCGGCGATCGTATGAAGATGTCACACCCGTATGCAAATCTGAAGAAAAGGAAATAATTTTTTAGTATCAATGGTTAGACCTCAATTGCCGAGACAAAATAGATGTATATTAGTGTAGCAGAAAGTTACTGAAAAATACAATGACAGGATGTATCTTCAATTGTAACACCAAGCTGTGATTTCTATAATGGTGGTGTAAATAGTATTACCCTATAGCTGCCTCATGTGCAGAGGAATGCACTGAGGGAATGCAGCAGGGAAATCGGTTTTACACCCCAGAGGTCAGAATAAAGAAAAATAGGAAAAAACAAAAATAGAATATGATGCACAACAACTATAAAGAATATTCAATAGTTAGTGCAACAATTAATTAAATGAGGTGTGATTGGAAAAAATAAAAATAGAGTATTATAGGAATATATCAATGTTGAATATTGTCCAATTAGCTTAAGAACTGAATAGGACTGAAATATTGTTGCAGCATACCACAGCAGAATTAATTATGAAGATTAGGCTTACCGGAGAAACTATTCGTTTGAGAGAGCTGAGTGATACAATGTATCGTTATAGAGCGCTGTGTAGTCCGACTGTGCTGAAGTTGGCGTGTGACGTCACAGCCTCGTGGCTTGCATGAGCGTAATTGTATCCCAGCTGACTGCCGAAGCAGTGTAATCCGGAGCAAAAGAAAATGACAAAGTGTTAAAAGGCGCTGTGGATAAATAACATAATATAGTTTTACCAAATGCTGAATCGTAGGAAATGTGAACAGTCTTCACTTTGGTAGATTGATCTAGTTGCGTGAATCCGTCTGTTAGGAAACTCAGTACAGAGCAGAAGTTGGCTTGTAGTGTATGAGAGGTATAACTTCAATACTAAGCACTTTGTGAAGTGGGAGGCAACCTTAAATAGGGTGGAGAGGATAAGGTGAGCAGAGAATTAAAGGGATAGTGATTACTGACAGGTAATATGAGAGGAAACCCTGACAGAATCCCCCATCTAATGAGCAACTCCAGGGGCTCATGGTCCTGGGCGATCAGGGTTTCTTTGATGAAAACTGGAAACCAGACGAGGTGCTGAAATGTTGCTAGCAGGTTCCCAAGAGTCTTCCTCCTTGGAGTAGCCCTTCCAGCTGATGAGGTATTGTAGAGCTCCTCTGTACAGGCGGGAGTCGAGAATAGATCTTATTTCATACTCGACATTTGGATCAATGGTAATGGTAGGAGTAGACCGTTGATTTGAGTTACGTCTAACCTCCCTATACGGTTTTAGTAGGGAGACGTGAAATGTTGGGTGAATCTTTATTGTATCAGGTAACTTGAGTCGAACAGCATTTGGATTGATCACTTTCTCAACTGGATATGGTCCAACGAAAAGAGGGGAGAGTTTTCTAGATGGAGTATTCAATCTCAAGTTTTTTGTAGAAAGCCATACTAAATCGCCTATTTGGTAGACTGGAGGAGTTCTTCTGTGTTTGTCATAGTAATGTTTTTGTATGTCTTTGGCCCGTTTTATGGAGGATTCGATAGATTTGAAATTAGAGGAGATGGAGTCAGATAATTCTGAAATGCTGGGAGAGAGAGACTGTGAGGTAGGTAACAACTGAAAAGAAGGGTGAAAACCATAGTTTGCAAAGAACGGGGTTTGATTGGTAGAGGCATGTAACGTATTATTATAACAGAATTCGGCATAAGGTAAAAGTTCAGACCAATGATCTTGTTGTGTAGAACAGAATGCTCTCAAGAATTGCTCAAGCCGCTGATTACATCTTTCCGTCTGTCCATTTGTTTGTGGATGATACGCAGTAGTAAGTTTTCTGTCAATGTTGAATATTTTACAGAATTGCGACCATAACTTGCTGGAGAATTGTGTGCCTCGATCGGAAAGGATAGTAGAGGGTATACCATGGTATTTGATCACATTGGAAATAAGTAAACGGATAGTCTCCATAGCAGTAGGTAGTTTGTTATATGGAATAAAATGACACATTTTTGTGAACAAGTCCACAACAACAAGAATGGTGGTATTTTTTGAGGAAAGAGGCAGGTCAACAATAAAATCAAGTGCAATGTCAGACCATGGCCTGTTTGGTGTAGGTAGAGAAAGTAGCAAACCATAGGGGGGCTGTTTTTCCTTTTTTGAAACTATACATGTACCACAAGTTTGAACATGGTTTTTTATGTCAGTGGTCATATGAGGCCACCAATAGTTTCTGTTAACTAATTCTAAAGTCTTAGTAATGCCAGGATGCCCAGCGAGTACAGAGTCATGTACAGAATGGAGGAGAGTAGATCTGAGAGTAGGTGGGATGTATAATTTAGAGTTGAAATAGTAACAGCCATCGGGTTTGATGATAAGATCAAGCTTCGCCTTTGTTTTATCCTTTCTTTGTTCAGTTTTTAGGATAGGCATGGAGTTTGTGGTGAAACAGAGAAAATTTTGAGGTGGGATAAGAGATTGTTGAAGGGATGGTAAAGGTTTGTCCACTGGCATACGAGAGAGGGCATCCGCCTTCTGATTTTTTCCAGATGGGCGAAAAGTAATTAGGTAATTAAACCTTGATAGGAATAGATTCCAGCGGACTTGTCTAGCAGATAAGGTCCTAGTAGATTTTAGGTACTGTAAATTCCTATGGTCGGTATAAATTAGAATAGGAATAGCAGTCCCTTCCAACAGGTGTCGCCAATGTTCCAAAGATAGCTTTATAGCAAGTAACTCTTTATCCCCGATGGGATAGTTTTGTTCAGCCAAATTCAGGGTTCGTGAGTAGTAGGCGACAGGGTGTAGGGGTTTTTTCAAATCTTCCCTCTGAGACAAGATTGCGCCTACTGCATAGTTGGATGCATCGACTTCCAGGACAAATTGATACTTTGGTTCAGGGAAGCGGAGGATGGGAGCAGTGGTAAATTTTTCCTTGAGGAAGTCAAATGCTTTTTGAGCATCAGAGGACCATTTGAAAGTACTATTAGATTTTGTTAATGAAGTAAGTGGAACTGTGAGCTTGGAGAAATTTTTTATAAACTTTCGATAAAAGTTGGCAAATCCCATAAAACTTTGTACTTGTTTTTTTGTTTTAGGGATGGGCCACTGTAGAATTGTATTGATTTTGTTGTCCTCCATACGAATGCCTGCTGGGGAAATTTCGTAACCTAGGAATGAGATAGACTGCAAATTGAATATACATTTTTCAGCCTTTGCGTATAGATGGTTACTTCTAAGTCTGGAGAGAACTTGTTTAACATGAGCAATATGTTCAGATAAGGACTTGGAGTATACCAGTATATCATCCAGGTAGATGACGATGTAAACATCCAGGATATCTCTGAATACGTCGTTGATAAGATGCTGAAAAGTAGCAGGGGCATTACATAACCCAAATGGCATGACGACGTATTCGAACAATCCATAACGAGTTCGAAACGCCGTCAACCATTCATCCCCAGATCTTATTCGGATTAGGTTGTAAGCCCCCCTTAGGTCTAATTTAGTGAAGTATTTGGCCCCTTCAAGTCTCTCTATGAGCTCCGGAATCAACGGTAAAGGGTACCTATTTTTTATGGTAATCTGATTTAATTTTCTATAGTCGATTATGGGTCTTAGTGAACCGTCTTTATTTTTCACAAAAAATATCCCCGCACCTGCGGGAGAAGTAGAGGGGCGAATGAAGCCTTTTTTTAGATTTTCATGGATGTAAGTTTTTAAATGTAGAAGTTCAGGGTTCGACAGAGGGAATATATGCCCACAAGGTATTTCAGATCCTGGGATGATATCAATGGGACAATCGTATTTACGATGAGGGGGTAGGTTTTCACTTTCTGTCTTACTAAAAACATCAATGTACTCTTTGTACACATCAGGTACAAGGTTTTCAGGTGACACTTCGGTTGTCTGTAGTATAGTGACCGGAAAACAGTTGTTAATACAGTAAGGAGAAGAGAAAGTCAGTGAGTTGTTAAACCAGTTTATAGTTGGATTGTGAGTTTTAAGCCATTGAATACCCAGAACCACAGGGGAAACAGGTGAACAGATTACATCAAAAGTAATAAATTCTCTATGGTGGTCAGTGGTACTCACCAGGAGGGGTACAGTTTCATAAACCACAGGACCAGTGGTGATTTCTCTACCATCTATTCCCCTAAGAAAAACAGGAGACTTTTTCTGGGTTAGCGGTATTTTATTTACAGTGACATACTCCTTATCTATGTATGAAGCAGTGGCTCCAGAATCAACTATCGCGGATGCGCTGGCCCGCTGTTGTTCCCACTGTAAGAGAAGAGACAGTGTTAAATAAGAATGAGTTTGTACCTGGGTAGTACAACAAAATGGCTGGTATGAAATCTTACCCTTGTTCTGTCTGAGAAGGGATGGACAATCTTTTACTGTGTGATCGTCAGAAGCACAATATAGGCAGAGATTTAAGTTGCGTCGTCTGAGTATCTCTTGGGGAGAAAGAGGACCTTTTACGAATCCTATATCCATAGGTTCAGCCAAGATTTTAGTAGAGGAAGTAGTATGTGAGGTAGTGACTTGTTTTTTGTAAGAGAAATCATGTGAAGACCTCTCTTGCTGCCTTTCCCGGAGGCGTCTATCTATGGTGATGGACAGGGTCATCAAATCTTCTAGTGTAGAAGGTAGATCTATTCGTGAAAGTTCATCTTTAATAGGGTCAGACAAACCCAATCTAAACTGGTTCCGCAATGATAAGTTGTTCCACTGTGAATCTTTTGCCCATTTCTTGAATTCGGTGATGTAGTCTTCTACAACCCTCTTTTTCTGTCTTAATCCTCTCATGGCTGTTTCTGCAGTAAGCTGTTTGTATGGGTCCTCATACAGCTGACCCATAGCAGTGAAAAAATTCTCTAATGAGTTTAAGATTTCTTCATTGTTCTCAAAGAATGTATTCGCCCAGGTACGGGGTTCACCCCTTAAGTATGATATCGTAGTAAGAACCCTCACCCTATCAGTAGGATAGGTATGAGGTTTTAATGCAAACATAAGCAAGCATGCGTTTTTGAATTCTCTATACTGGGATCTATCCCCATGGAATTTTTCTGGGGGACTAACTTGGGGCTCAGAGCCAGAAATTCTTTTGTCAACCACATCCCTAATATAAGCTTTTATAGTCTCATTCTCTGTTTTAAGGGAATTGAGACCATCAGTTAATAAATCAACCCTTTGTTGAAGGGCAATTATGTGTGGGTTGGTCTCAGCTGGGTCCATATTACTTTAGGGCTTAGTATTCTGTCACACCCGTATGCAAATCTGAAGAAAAGGAAATAATTTTTTAGTATCAATGGTTAGACCTCAATTGCCGAGACAAAATAGATGTATATTAGTGTAGCAGAAAGTTACTGAAAAATACAATGACAGGATGTATCTTCAATTGTAACACCAAGCTGTGATTTCTATAATGGTGGTGTAAATAGTATTACCCTATAGCTGCCTCATGTGCAGAGGAATGCACTGAGGGAATGCAGCAGGGAAATCGGTTTTACACCCCAGAGGTCAGAATAAAGAAAAATAGGAAAAAACAAAAATAGAATATGATGCACAACAACTATAAAGAATATTCAATAGTTAGTGCAACAATTAATTAAATGAGGTGTGATTGGAAAAAATAAAAATAGAGTATTATAGGAATATATCAATGTTGAATATTGTCCAATTAGCTTAAGAACTGAATAGGACTGAAATATTGTTGCAGCATACCACAGCAGAATTAATTATGAAGATTAGGCTTACCGGAGAAACTATTCGTTTGAGAGAGCTGAGTGATACAATGTATCGTTATAGAGCGCTGTGTAGTCCGACTGTGCTGAAGTTGGCGTGTGACGTCACAGCCTCGTGGCTGGCATGAGCGTAATTGTATCCCAGCTGACTGCCGAAGCAGTGTAATCCGGAGCAAAAGAAAATGACAAAGTGTTAAAAGGCGCTGTGGATAAATAACATAATATAGTTTTACCAAATGCTGAATCGTAGGAAATGTGAACAGTCTTCACTTTGGT
Source organism: Bombina bombina (assembly GCF_027579735.1). NCBI lineage: Eukaryota > Metazoa > Chordata > Amphibia > Anura > Bombinatoridae > Bombina > Bombina bombina. The sequence goes on from NC_069503.1 coordinate 382,099,497, forward strand.
AGATTGATCTAGTTGCGTGAATCCGTCTGTTAGGAAACTCAGTACAGAGCAGAAGTTGGCTTGTAGTGTATGAGAGGTATAACTTCAATACTAAGCACTTTGTGAAGTGGGAGGCAACCTTAAATAGGGTGGAGAGGATAAGGTGAGCAGAGAATTAAAGGGATAGTGATTACTGACAGGTAATATGAGAGGAAACCCTGACAGAAGAGGATCCTCCATGCTCCATGGCTCCGGTCTTCAGTTCCAGCGTCGCCGATCTTCAGTTCCTGCATCGCCGGTCTTCAGTTCCAGAGAGGACGGTCTTCAGCTCCGCGGTCATCGGTCTTCTATTTCTCCGCTTCGCGCCGGCTGGTTCCTGGAAGAAGAAGATGTCGCCGCCTGGAAGAAGACTTCTCCGCCTGGAACAGGACTTTCTCCGCCGGTCTTCAGGACAGGTAAGGAGCACTTGGGGGTTAGACTTAGGTTTTTTTAAGGGGGGATAGGGTGGGTTTTAGAGTAGGGGTATGTGGGTGTGGGTTGTAATGGTTGGTGTTCTTTTTTTCACAGGTAAAAGAGCTGATTACTTTGGGGCAATGCCCCACAAAAGGCCCTTTTAAGGGCTGGTAATAGAGCTGATTACTTTTTGTAATTTAGTTTAGGGTAGGGACATTTTTTTATTTTGGGGGGCTTTGTTATTTTATTAGTGGGCTTAGATTACGTGTAATTAGCTTAAAATTCTTGTAATCTTTTTTTATTTTTTGTAATTTAGTGTTTGTTTTTTTTGTAATTTAGTTTAGTGTATTTATATATATTTTAGTTTAGATAATTGTAGTTTATGTAATCAATTTATTAATAGTGTAGGTGTATTTGTAACTTAGGTTAGGATTTATTTTACAGGTAAATTGGTAATTATTTTAACTAGGTAGCTATTAAATAGTTATTAACTATTTAATAGCTATTGTACCTAGTTAAAATAAATACCAAGTTACCTGTAAAATATATATAAACCCTAAAATAGCTACAATGTAATTATTAATTATATTGTAGCTATCTTAGGGTTTATTTTATAGGTAAGTATTTAGTTTTAAATAGGAACATTTTAGTTAATAAGATTAATATTATTTAGATTTATTGCAATAATAATTAAGTTAGGGGTGTTAGGGTTAGATAGGGTTAATATAGTTAATATATATAATATAATAACTATATTAACTATATTAACCCTAATATAATTATGGTTAATATAGTTAATATAGGTGGCGGCGGTGTAGGGGGATTAGATTAGGGGTTAATATATTTAATATAGGTGGCGGCAGTGTAGGGGGATTAGATTAGGGATTAATATATTTAATATAGGTGGCAGCGGTGTAGAGGGGTCAGATTACAGGTAAAAGAGCTGATTACTTTGGGACAATGCCCCGCAAAAGGCCCTTTTAAGGGCTGGTAATAGATCTGGTTACTTTGGGGCAGTGCCCCGCAAAAGGCCCTTTTCAGGGCTGGTAATAGAGCTGGTTACTTTGGGGCAGTGCCCCGCAAAAGGCCGTTTTCAGGGCTATTTGTAATTTAGTTTAGGGTAGGGACATTTTAATATTTTAGGGGGTAATACATTTATTATAGGTGGCGGCGGTGTAAGGGGATTAGATTAGTGGTTAATAATTTTAATATAGGTGGCGGTGGTGTAAGGGAGTCAGATTAGGGGGTAGTACATATAATGTAGGTGGCGGCGGGGTAGGGGGCTCACATTAGGGGTTAATATAGTTAAAATAGGTGGCGGCGGTGATGTAAGGGGGTCAGATTAGGGGGTAGTACATATAATGTAGCTAGCGGCGGTGTAGGGGGCTCACATTAGGGGGTAATATAGTTAAAATAGGTGGTAGCGGTGTAGGGGGATCATATTAGGGGGTAATATAGTTAAAGGGACACTCAATCAAAATTAAACTTCAATTATTCAGATAGAGCATGCAATTTTAAACAACTTTCCAATTTACTTCCATTAACAAAATGTGCACAGTCTTTTTATATTTACACTTTTTGAGTCACCAGCTCCTACTGAGCATGTGCAAGAATAAGTGTGTATGCATTTGTGAATGGCTGATGGCTGTCACATGGTACGTGTATGCATTTGTGATTGGCTGATGGCTGTCACATGGTACAAGGGGAGTAGAAAAAGACATAACTTTTAAAATTGTCAGAACAAAAATCTACTACTCATTTGAAGTTCAGACTAAGTGCTATTGCATTGTCTTGTTATCTTGCATTTGTTGATTATGCAAATCTACAGTGTTGACTGGTCCTTTAATGTAGCTGGCGGCGGGGTCCGGGAGCGGCGGTTTAGGGGTTAATATATTTATTGTTAGGAGTGAGAGGGGGGATTGCGGATATAGGGGTATACGTGTCGAGGTATTTTTGGGAGGCGTGTTAGACAGTAATGGGAGATTTAATATTTTAGTCAGTTTTTTTATGCGGCAGCAGTTTCTAAAGTGCCGTAAGTCACTGGCGACTCCAGAAATTTGTACTTACGCTGATTTCTGGACATCGCTAGTTTGTCAGACTTACGGCACTTTAGCAAATGCCGGCGCCGTATATGGGATGGCTCGATGTGGAAGCTGAAACTACGGGCGGCACAGGTTTCCACACTTGCGCCATAGTATATTAATTAATGTTACATCTTTTCAATGCTGCATTGAACAGCATAAGAATACTTAGCTCATTTAAAGAGTGGTTTGTTTTTGTTCTTTATTTTTCAATTTATAAAGGAGATTTATAATGATAAGTTATATATCTTATCATACAATATTATATACAAGACTCAAAAATTAATATAACACCATGAAAGGTTACGCTAGTATACCAAGTTACCAATGTCAAGTTTACGGCATATATTGTTCATTCTATATAGTTATTCTTTTTATTAAACAATGTTTAATGCAAAATGCACCTATGCGACGGCGGTATACTAATCACAGTCGCGTACTGGCATTTGTTAATTAGTTATGTATTACATTTTTGTTATTGTTGTTATTATTGTTGTTATTGTTTTATGTTGCACAACACCAGAACTCAATCTTGGAATGTCTCAGTCGATTTACATTTTACATGTTTTGTAAGGTCACTACACACTAAACTTAGAAACTCAGGTTTTAAAAATTCTTTCAAGGAAAGTTCCTGCAACTACCATTGGGATAATGACACCCCACAACCCTAAACATCTAATGCATATCCTTACAGTTAATTCCAAAGGGGCTAAATTCCCCCAAAAAACAGGATATCGTTCTCCTCCAGGAGACCCATTTTTTGAAGGGGAAGGAACCCAAAACCTTTCACTACAAATTTGGTACCTGCTACTACGCTTCCAACTCAAAAAAGAAAATACAAGGAGTGGGAATCCTTATAAAATCAAGAAATTCAAGTTATTAGAGATAAATAAGGCCGCTGTATAATGGTTACAGGCCTATTGTACGGACGCCCAGTAACAATATTGTCTCTTTATGCCCCACCCATAAAACAAAATAAACAATATAATATTTGAATCCTCAAAATGCACACTATTAATGGGAGGAGACTTAAACTTAGCACTACAACCAGAATTAGACTGTTCCACTACACATTCTTCATCATCTAAATTCACAATATGGAAATCAAATTTACTTTTGAAACAAATCGCAGGGAAAGACATGTGGAGGACATTACACCCTGGGACAAAAGATGACATGTTCTATTTTTATGTGACAACTTCAACAACAATTTATTCTGAAAATAAACTTTAGAAATATTTTACTATTATAATTCGTCTACAGAGTTTTTTTCCAGACAGTGGGCTGGTATATATAAAGTGTAAATATATATTTCCATATCCCACAGCTTTGAGCGCTACCAACTATACATATATTTGTTGTTAATTCTGAACTAACTACCTAGGAAGGAGGTAGTTCCTTTAGTTTGGCAAAGTAGGATTGGTTTAGCGCCTCACCCAACCATTTGTTTTTAAATGTTCTATTCTTACCTCCATAAGATATACACACGCATTGATTACATTTTTACAGATGTCACAGGACTTGTTATGTTTAGATCGGCAAAGATCAATACAGTGACGTGGACTGACCATAGTATAGTGAATTGCTCGTTCGAATGGCCAACTAAACCGATTAGAGATTTTATCTGGAAATTAGAAGACCACATGCAACACAACCTATAAATCAAACTTAAATTAACAGAGTATTACTGAATACTTTGAATTAAACACTGTATCCCACGCCTCTCCCCAGATTAACTGGGAAGCTCATAAGACTGTTATAAGAGGGGAACGAATTGCCCAGAAATATCAACTAAATAAAATAAAAAGCAGGGGGTGTCAATTAACCTGATTGTATGAGATTGGGCGTATTCATGTCCGCTGCCTCAGAGGAGGCATAAGAGTTAAGGTGCAGCAGTCTTAAAACCACTGCTTCTTAACCCCTTAACGACCAAGGACGTACGCCACACATCCTCAAAAAAAATACAGTTAATGACCGAGGACGTGTGGCGTACGTCCTTGGTCTGGAAAGCAGCTGGAAGCAATCCTGCTCGCTTCCAGCTGCTTTCCGGTTATTGCAGTGATGCCTCGATATGGAGGCATCCTGCAATAACCCCCCTTGGCCATCCGATGCAGAGAGAGCCACTCTGTGGCTCTCTCTGCACCAGACATCGATGGCCGGTATCGTTGGTGGGTGGGAGCTTATGTGGGAGGCGGGTGGGCGGCCATCGATGCTCTGTGTGGAGTGGAGGAGGGCGGGATCGGGGGCGGGACCTACGGGGGCACGCACGGGAGCGCGCACGGGAGCGCGCACGTGCACGGGGGGTGGTGGGCGGGCGCGTGAACGGGGCGGGAGCGGGAGCGGGTGGGAACCGCTACACTACAGAAAAAAAAAGTTAAAAGTAAAAAATAATTATAAAATTTAAGTATTAAAAATGTAATCTAAGGGATCTGGAAGGGGTTGGGGGTTGGTCTTGGTGGGGGGGGGGGAAGCTACACTACAGAAAAGGGCATTTTTTTAAAAAAAAGGCACTTTTTTACAAAACTGGGTACTGGCAGACAGCTGTCAGTACCCAAGATGGAGCCCATTAAGGCAGAGGGGAAGGGTTAGAGAGCTGTTTGGTGGGGGATCAGTGAGGTTGGGGTCTAAGGGGGGATCCTACACGTCAGCATATGTAAATATGCTTTTTTTTATTTTTAAAAAAGGGTCAAATACCTTTTATTTTAGTACTGGCAGAGTTTCTGCCAGTACTTAAGATGGCGGGGACAATTGTGGGGTGGGGGAGGGAAGAGAGCTGTTTGGGAGGGATCAGGGGGTCTGATGTTTCAGGTGGGAGGCTGAGCTCTACACTAAAGATAAAATTAACCCTGCAAGCTCCCTACAAGCTACATAATTAACCCCTTCACTGCTAGCCATAATACACGTGTGATGCACAGCGGCATTTAGAGGCCTTCTAATTACCAAAAAGCAATGCCAAAGCCATATGTCTGCTATTTCTGAACAAAGGGGATCCCAGAGAAGCATTTACAACCATTTGTGCCATAATTGCACAAGCTGTTTGTAAATAATTTCAGTGAGAAACCTAAAATTGAGAAAAATTTTACGTTTTTTTTAATTTGATCGCATTTGGCGGTGAAATGGTGGCATGAAATATACCAAAATTGGCCTAGATCAATACTTGGGGTTGTCTACTACACTACACTAAAGCTAAAACTACCCCAAAAAGCTCCCTACATGCTCCCTAATTAACCCCTTCACTGCTGGGCATAATACACGTGTGGTGCGCAGTGGCATTTAGCGGCCTTCTAATTACCAAAGAGCAACGCCAAAGTCATATATGTCTGCTATTTCTGAACAAAGGGGATCCCAGAGAAGAATTTACAACCATTTCTGCCATAATTGCACAAGCTGTTTGTAAATAATTTAAGTTAGAAACCAAAAGTTTGTGAAAAAATTTGTGAAAAGTTAATGATTTTTTGTATTTGATTGCATTTGGCGGTGAAATGGTGGTATGAAATATACCAAAATGGGCCTAGATCAATACTTTGGGTTGTCTACTAAAAAAAAATATATACATGTCAATGGATATTCAGAGATTCCTGAAAGATATCAGTGTTCTAATGTAACTATCGCTTATTTTGAAAAGAAATGGTTTGGAAATAGCAAAGTGCTACTTGTATTTATGGCCCTATAGTTTACAAAAAAAGCAAAGAACATGTAAACATTGGGTATTTATAAAATCAGGACAAAATTTAGAAACTATTTAGCATGGGTGTTTTTTGGTGGTTGTAGATGTGTAACAGATTTTGGGGGTCAAAGTTAGAAAAAGTGTGTTTTTTTCCAATTATAAGATATGATGAAAATAATGGTATCTTTAGAAAGTCCATTTAATGGCGAGAAAAACGGTATATAATGTGTGGGTACAGTAAATGAGTAAGAGGAAAATTACAGCTAAACACAAATACCTCAAAAATGTAAAAATAGCCTTGGTCCCAAACGGACAGAAAATGGAAAAGTGCTGTGGTCATTAAGGGGTTAACTAGCCTGAAGGTTTGCGTGGAAACAGGGGTATACGGCCAATTTTCCTAAAGTATATCAGTCTGATCTTGTCTAACATGTCAGTCCAGCCCCAAAATACTAGAATATTTCACAATCCAATGTCCTGCACATAGCAGAAGATGTTCTATTTATATATATATATATATACATACAAAGAGAGAAGCGCTCTACCAGGAACGAACAACAGCTCAGTGGCTTGTTCTATGGCGATTTACCACCCGGAAGCAGCCTCTTTTAGACCAGTGTGCTTTTCACATAGGAAAACTTTCCTGCAGTATTTCAGTCTGATCCTGCCAAGTAAGGTCAGTCCAGCCCCGAAATACCAGGCAATTCTCCTCTGAACAAGGAACATGACAACCCCAGACGATCGTTTCGGCCTCCTATGGGCCTTGTCAGTGAGGTGCAGCCACATTCCTCTAAGCACACTGGGCAAGGAGTCCACGTCTGGTTTCCCCCATCACCCATAGGGAGACTTCCCCAGGGTCATAATAATTTGCATA